>NW_027637944.1:17500-42500 GCF_951216825.1 Electrona antarctica | reverse complement strand
CACGTTGCATCGATCCGTATCCGAGTGCACTTCATTCAACTGTGTATTCAATGCTTTCACATTGCAGCGATCCGTATCCGAGTACACTTCATTCAACTGTAAACAATGCATCGATCCGTATCCGAGTGCACTTCACTCGGTCCCGGGACTATACCTCCCCATGCGCTCCTGGGAACGGTTGGTTGATCGGCTCCGGGGAACGGCGCGCAGCATTCACACTAACCACAACATCTGACAAGTTTAGGTTCACACTATCGTCCCGACTCCCATGTGCAGCACCCCGGACCATAGTGTGAATCTGCCCTTAGTTAAATCAAGCTAGCTCCATTAGAATACGTGAAGGATGGAAGATTCAATGGAAACATGTTGTTGCATTCAACTGGATTATAATTTGCAATTGCTTGTGATGTGAATGTGAGGTGGAGGGTGTGGAGAAGATCTACGTTTGCTACCAGAACATCGTCTCCACCACAAAGTCCAAGACCTACGACATCCTGGACCACCGCAAGCTGGAGGTCAGTTAGTGGTGGAAAGTAACTAAGTACATTTACTTAACTACTGTACATACGGTATGTACAATTTTGAGGTATCTGTACTTTATACAGTACTTGAGTATTTCCAACTTCCAATACTTCTACTCCACTACATTTCAGATCTAAATATTGTACTCCACTACATGTATTTGAAAACTTTAGTTACTTACAGTAGTTTTGATTATTATTACAAAACATAAACTAAACCTATATACATTTCGGCCATTTGAAAATAGCCGATCTACAAGCTCACAATGTGTTGCGATGCGACGCATTGCAAGCTTGTAGATCTGCTATATATATATAAGCAACCCATTTTTTCACCCAGTGTCAATTATCTAATGTAATCCTGGGCACTACACTTCCTCTGTCATCCTGGGGAGGGCAGCGGGCTGATCAGGCGGGCAGGCGGGGCGCCTGGCGCCTGGCCAGGGGGAGGTAGTTTAGAGACCAGGATTACTGCATGTTGCAAACTCCACACAGAAAGGCCCTTTCGCCAACCCCGCCTCTGGTATGGGCACTGATGACGCGGAGGAGAGAACACGCCCCCAGTGCCCACAGCGACCCCAGCGGGAATCGAACCCAGGACCTTCTAGCTGTGAGGCGACAGCACTACCGTGCCCCCTTAGATCTGTTATTTTGTATACATTTGGACACTTGAAATGGGGCATATGCTATTATATATTAATATGCTATATTAGCTGGGAACCCCCTCAAGGATCTGTGGGGGTCCCCGGACCCCACTATGATATACAGAGTACAGTTATCCACTGTTGGATGTTATGCTGATCTAATGTGTTTCTCTCTCTCTGTGTGTGTGCCTGCGCGACTGTGCGTGTGCGTGCAATCCGTGCATGCGTGCGTATGTGCGTGCATGCGTGCGTGCAGTTTGACAGTGACTATGCAGACTTCCAGGTTCAGATCCAGAGCGTTCTGCAGTCAGTTCAGAGCCTGCTGGACTTCAACCTCCAACATCACTGTTTCTCTGTTAGTTCACATCACTGTTATTCTACAACCTCCAACATCACTGTTTCTCTGTTAGTTCATATCACTGTTATTCTACAACCTCCAACATCACTGTTTCTCTGTGTGTGTGTGCGTGTGTGTGCGTGTGTGTGTGCATGTGCGCGTGCGTGTGCGTTCGTGTGCACGCTGGTTAGACTGTGAGCATGCTGGTGGTGTTGGCCGTGTTCGAGGATGGACTGGGGAGACAGCTGGAGCTGAGAGACAGGTACCTGTCTGTCCTCCTGCACTATGGCCGAGAGATGGACGCCGTCAGGAAGACCTACATGAGACAACGACACAACCCCCCCATCCCCCGCAACGCACCCCCTGTAAGCCTGTCTGTCTGTTCATTACTGTTGATATTACATTTAAAAATAATTCATGCCATGTTTGTATAGTTGCATAATTTCCGACTCTCTCTCTCTCTCTCTCTCCCCCTCCCGCTCACCCCTGTGTGTGCGTGTGCGTGTGCGTGCGTGTGTGTGTGCGTGCCACAGGTGTCAGGTAGGATCTTGTGGTCTCATCAGCTGTACAAGAAGATAGAAGCTCCCATGTTGATCCTGAAGAGCAAACTGGACATGTTGAAGGTATGGTATACATGATGATGTCGTCCTAATCAAGCTCACAGAGCGGCTGGCCAAACTCTACTGCTCTATTTCTCAAAATGATTACTTTTGTATTTACTGTCTGTCTGTCTGTCTGTCTGTCTGTCTGTCTGTCTGTCTGTCTGTCTGTCTGTCTGTCTGTCTGTCTGTCTGTCTGTCTGTCTGTCTGTCTGTCTGTCTGTCTGTCAGGGGGCGGAGCTGTCTAAGGTGGTCAGCTGTTACAACAGGCTGGGCTGTGTGTTGCTGCAGCACGAGATGTCGCTCCACGCCGCGTGGACGCGCGCTGTGCACGTGCACACGCACACGCCTAACACACCTCTGCTGGTCCGACACACACACACCAAGGTGAGAGAGAGAGAGAGAGAGAGAGAGAGAGAGAGAGAGAGAGAGAGATGGGTGGACAGACGGATAGCATCCTCACGTGTGTGCGTCTTTCCCAGGAAGTGCTGGTGAACTTTGACCCCATGCTGTTGGAGACGTTTCAGGAGGTCCGGTGTCTGGTCAAAATGGACATGTCTGTCCCAAAGGTCATCGGGGACATGACCTTGAGAGAACCTCAACTCAAAGCCCTCCACAACCAGTGAGAAACCTTCTGGTGGTCTTGTCTTGTCTTGTCTTGTCTTGTCTTGTCTTGTCTTCCACTGGTCTGTCCTTCTATTTAGTCCACTTGATGCTATATTCATTGGCTACTTGAAAATGGCCAATCTTCGTGTTGCAATGCACGTTGCGACGCGTTGTGAGCTTGTTGGCCTGCCCCAGCCTGTGTGATATCTGGTCTAGTGGATAGTATAGACCAGTGGTTTTAACAGATTTTGACCCAGGGACCACCAACCTGATTAAGAGCAACCTGGGGACCACCACTATTGTATGGGGTGGGTCCATCATAGACCCACCACCCTTATTTTGATCAATGTTTGCCTAACAGGCACTCTGGTAAGAACTGGTCCTGGTCACACTGGTACTGTAGTGGTCTTCATGTATCTCTTCTTGTCTTCATTTAATTCTAGCCTTTTCTAGTTGTGCCCAATAGTCTCTACTAAATCTCTACGACAGTCTCTAGTCGACATGTCTGTGGCTGTGCTTGTCTCTACTAAATCTCTATGACAGTCTCTAGTCGACATGTCTGTGGCTGTACTTGTCTCTACTAAATCTCTATGACAGTCTCTAGTCGACATGTCTGTGGCTGTGCTTGTCTCTACTAAATCTCTATGACAGTCTCTAGTCGACATGTCTGTGGCTGTGCTTGTCTCTACTAAATCTCTATGACAGTCTCTAGTCGACATGTCTGTGGCTGTGCTTGTCTCTACTAAATCTCTATGACAGTCTCTAGTCAACATGTCTGTGCTTGTCTCTACTAAATCTCTATGACAGTCTCTAGTCGACATGTCTGTGCTTGTCTCTACTAAATCTCTATGACAGTCTCTAGTCGACATGTCTGTGGCTGTGCTTGTCTCTACTAAATCTCTATGACAGTCTCTAGTCGACATGTCTGTGCTTGTCTCTACTAAATCTCTATGACAGTCTCTAGTCGACATGTCTGTGCTTGTCTCTACTAAATCTCTATGACAGTCTCTAGTCGACATGTCTGTGGCTGTGCTTGTCTCTACTCTCTCTACTACTCTGTATGGTGTGTCTTCTCTCCTCTAGGCTGATGGAGTTGCTCCAGGCGTATGGTTCCGCAGTAGCCAGGATCCCTCCCGTTCTCTCCCCAATGATGGAGCCTTTCTTCAGGCAGGTGGAGGACAGTCTGTCCCCTGGCCTCACCTCTTACTGCTGGAACTCCATCAACACACAGCCCTGTGAGAGAGAGAGACTACATAACAATCCAATACCTAATCATATATCTGATACCACGTACACTGTGTTTTTTTAAATCTTTTTTTTTACCAATCTGTGGTTCTCAAACCTTTTCATGTCAAGGACTTGTATATCTGCTTTTTTCTGAATAGCCAAAGTATAAAATATGGTTAAAGTGGTTAAAATGACTGTGACACTGTATTAACTTATTTTTGCTGGGGACCCTTGGATATGAAAGTTATGGAGTGCAACTCTAACTTTAAAAGTATACACCTTTGTTGTACGTCAATAGCAAAAATATAGGGAATCTACAAGCTCACTCAAGCTTTCTCAATGAAAATGAATTACTAGCACGTACAGTAATTGCTGCTCATCTGAAAGGACCTTATAGGTCAAGCGGAAGTGGGGAAGGCACGCTGCGCCGCTGCCACTCAAGTGACTACTGGCCAATCACAGCACGTCTTTTCCGGGACTTATCAGTTCAATCCAAAGGAGCTTTATTGGCATGAGAAAACAAACGTTTACATTGCCTGTCTGATTGGCCTATACCGTACGTCCCCTTCCGTTACGCACGCGGATGCTTGTCAAACTTTTGTTCATGCTTTCGCAAAAACATTTTAATGTCTATGGTTGAACCAAATCAAACCGAATCTTGTATCTTTCTGTTCGTCTGTCCCTCTTTCTGCCGGTCTCTGTCTCTCCGTCTGTCCGTCTGCCAGTCACAGACGGTGTGCGTGCGTCTGTGAGGACTCTGGCGGAGGTGTCCCAGGCTTCCATGGACAGGCTGGAGTGTGGCGTGGAGCGTCTCCTGGCGTCCATGGCGTCCTGCCCGCTGCTGGAGCTCCCCGGCCAGCCGCCCGTCTGTCCTCTGGACCTCCTGCACCGGACGGAGACGCACGTGAGGACAGCAGCCGCGACGCTCAGCCGGTATGGGGCAAATTTAAGTTGCCGATTTATTGTCACACAGATAATTGCGATTTTACGATTTAATTGTGTTTTTGCACGGCAAAAACACAATTAAATCGTAAAATTGCAACAACATTTGAACTTTGATATAAATTTCAGATTGCCTTTAACCCATTTTGGCCAAATACCCAGGGGGCAAACCACCCTTTTTTTAGGAAACCTGCATTTGTCATAACATACAAAGTTGTCCACCAGAAATAATATCTATGACCCCATAGGATCACAACCTATATGGACAACTCGGTCAATTTTGTTGCGAAAGTCCAATATGGCCGCCCCCAATATTAGCCCCTATTAGTTATGATGGGGGGTGAAAAGGGCAACATTTTAAACTGAGAGATATTTCCACGAAACTTCTCAGGTTGATCAATGATATGAATACGAACATTTTTTGTATTGCAAGTTTCCATGAAATCCAATATGGCCACCACAATATGGCCGCCACATTATTAGCACCAAAAAAATAGGTTTTGGCTCTAACATCTGAACCAGATAAGCTAGAAATGCAAACTTGGTGTCTATTTCATGGTTTCTGACCATGAGAGACTCAATGGAATACCTATTTTCATTATTGGGTGTGTCTGGACCCTTATTGTGCATATTTACAAGATGGTGGCTACCCGAAATAGTGCTTTACCATGATTTCTACCTTGATTGTTGACTGTTTTGGCAAACACAAGCAATATTAATCCATTGGCTAAGATTCATGGCACAGAAGGAACATATTTTCTTGAGCTTGCATATTGTCAAAATGGCTGCAAACATGAAAAAGAAAATACTTTACATTTCCTGTCAGATCCTATTACCCAGGGGGGCAAACCACTCCTTTTATGGATACCTGCATTTGCCATAACATCAAAGGTTGTCCGCCAGAAATATCTATGACCCAATAGAATCACAACCTATGTGGACACACCGGTCAATTTCTTTGCTGGAAATCCAATATGGCCACCACAATATTAGCCCCCATTAGCCTATAATGCGGGTGAATAGGGCAACATTTTTAACTGAGGGATATTTCCACAAAACTTCACAGGTTGATCAATGATATGAATACCATAATTTTTTGTATTGGAAGTTTCCATGATATCCAATATGGCCACCACAATACTAGCACCCAGAAAATAGGTTTGGCTCTAAATTCTGAACTAGATGAGCTAGAAATACTCAGTGACGGGAATGCAGTCCCCTGTCCATCTACAGAGCCAGCCTGGCCTATGTCAATGAACAAGACAATATCATGTAGCTGTATCAAAGGCTGCCATTAAATCTGTTCATGTGCCAGGGACTGGAGACAAGATGCAGCAGGAGCTTCACTCCATTCCTGACTGGGAATGTCTCAGATGCATGCATCATTCTGTGTGCTCTTTATGGGCCCAAAACCACTGGCTCAACTCCAGTCCGCTCCTCTGACAAGTGTCCTGCTCACTGACAAGAGTGACATCCTAGCACACTGGGAAGAGCACTTCAGTGAGGTCTTAAACAGAGAGTCCTCAATTTCCGAAGAGGATATTGCCACGATACCCCAGCTGCCAATCAAAGCTGATCTGGCTGACCCCCCCCCCACCAGTGCAGAGACAGTGCATGTTTACAAGAGGAAAGGGGGCGGGGCATACTGCGATAACCATCATGGTATAGCCCTCCTGAGTCCTGAACATCACAGGAAAGATCTTAGCAAGAATCATCCTCAACCGGCTAATCAGCCATGCTGAGAATGTTGTCCCTGGATCCCGATGTGGTTTCCACGGAGGCAGAGGTACCTGTAACATGATCTTTTCCATTTGCCAGCTGCAAGAAAAGTGCAGAGAGCAGAAGGGTCTCTATATGGTGTTTGTCGACCTCACCAAGGCCTTTCACACAGTCAATCGTGAGGGCCTGTGGCAGATCCCTGGCAAGTTTGGCTGTCCAGGGACATTGATCTCTCTCATCGCGTCCTTTCATGACAGGATGCCAGCCAGAGTCCAAGATAATGGTGATGCATCCCCAGTCAGGAATGGAGTGAAGCTCTTTCTGCATCTTGTCTCCAGTCCCTGGCACATGAACAGCTTTTCTGGCATAGGCCATGCTGGCTCTAGATGGACAGGGGACCATCACTGAGAGACCATCCACACTCAGTGAAGCGATGTCCGGCTTGGCGATGCACGTCCCTGCCAGGGATGATTGTCAACATAAACAGAGGAAATGCCAACAGAAACAGTAGAACAAACCAAAATACAGCCAGAGGGATGTCTTTCTGCAAAGAAACACCCCAGAACAATAATACTTAATAGAGGGAAATTATGGCTAAAATATTTATATATCTCTCGTGGTTAGAAACCATGAGTTTGTATTTATAGCTCATCTGGTTCAGAATTTAGAGCCAAACCTATTTTCTGGGTGCTAGTATTGTGGTGGCCATATTGGATATCATGGAAACTTCCAATACAAACCATTTTGGTATTCATATCATTGATCAACCTGTGAAGTTTCGTGGAAATATCCCTCAGTTAAAAATGTTGCCCTATTCACCCGCATTATAGGCTAATGGGGGCTAATATTGTGGTGGCCATATTGGATTTCCAGCAAAGAAATTGACCGGTGTGTCCATATAGGTTGTGATTCTATTGGGTCATGGATATTTCTGGTGGACAACCTTTGATGTTATGGCAAATGCAGGTATCCAAAAAGGGGTGGTTTGCCCCCCTGGGTAATAGGATCTGACAGGAAATGTAATGTCTCTTTTCTTTTTCATGTTTGCAGCCATTTTGACAATATGCAAGCTCAAGAAAATATGTTCCTTCTGTGCCATGAATCTTAGCCAATGGATTAATATTGCTTGTGTTTGCCAAAACAGTCAACAATCATGGTAGAAATCATGGTAAAGCACTATTTCGGGTAGCCACCATCTTGTAAATATGCACAATAAGGGTCCAGACACACCCAATAATAAAAATAGGTATTCCATTGAGTCTCTCATGGTCAGAAACCATGAAATAGACACCAAGTTTGCATTTCTAGCTCATCTGGTTCAGAAGTTAGAGCCAAAACCTATTTTCTTGGTGCTAATATTGTGGCGGCCATATTGTGGCGGCCATATTGGATTTCATGGAAACTTGCAATACAAAAAATGTTCGTATTCATATCATTGATCAACCTGAGAAGTTTCGTGGAAATATCTCTCAGTTTAAAATGTTGCCCTATTCACCCCCCATTATAACTAATAGGGGCTAATATTGGGGGCGGCCATATTGGACTTTCGCAACAAAATTGACCGAGTTGTCCATATAGGTTGTGATCCTATGGGGTCATAGATATTATTTCTGGTGGACAACTTTGTATGTTATGACAAATGCAGGTCAACCCCCTTTGCCCCCTGGGTAAAAAGGGGTTCCCGCCCAAAATGGGTTAAGGCTTCGCAATCAAAAAGTAACTTAAATATACAAAGCAATGACTGACATAATTATTTCAGAGAGTGTACAAATGGAACCAAATGGACCCGTTAGGGTCCATTTGGTTCCATTTGTACACTCAGAGTTACAGACCCACAACGTTTTGACGTGTGCACGGTGCACACGTGCACGTGCGTGCATGTGCAGTCACAGTCAGCAGGTGGAGAGGAGTGTCTATGAGCTGATTGAAGATCTGAAGAGGAAGATGAAGCCAGAAGACACAGTGCACCTGGAGGTACACATCAGACATGTTTGTAAATGTTGAATCTTTGCCACGCACATACAAAATGACCGGACAATAAACACATAAAGAGCTATAGCCCTGATAATAACCATAACAGGTCTGTAACTCTGAGAGTGTATGGATTCATTGATGAATTGTAATGCTTTATGGTGTCGTCCACTCACAGTTAACAGTTTTTGTATTGAGTTGTACTTGAAATGTACTGTAATTCTGCAAACTGTTAATCAATCAATCAATCAATCAATGGAACCAAATGAACCATTGTCATTCCATTTGCACACACTCAGAGTTATAGGGGTCCATGAAAATAAAACATTTGAGAAAGACATTTGTCCGTGTACGGAAATATTGTAGATCCCTGGTACACTACACATGCACGCTGCACGCACAGGAATGTTAGCACACGCGCACACCAGAGGTAATTGCCGGACAGACTCACACTCGGATAGTGCTGGCATCGTGTCTTTTGGGCTGCTTTTCATGAATTCACCTGGTCTGAAAAAAGGGTGGCGGAGGTTCCTGGCATGCAAATCTGTATTGCCGAAAACAGTCCGCCTCATTTCTGTTTTGGGAATCAGAAATAGTGCTTGCAGTGTGTCTTTGGGGGTGTTTGGAGTTAGAGACATTTCTCTGATGCTCGTGCGCGCATGCACACACACACACACACACACACACACACACACACACACACACACACACACACACACACACACACACACACACACACACACACACACACACACACACTTACTTCACACTTCTCTCCTCCCCTCCCCTCCTCTCCTCTCAGGGGTCTTATCAGTGTCTCCATCCAGACGCCAAGCAGAAGACTCGCTGTCAGTCATGTCTTCCTTGCCGATTCTTCAACCTGATTGGTCAACTCTGTCAGAGGAACACTGAGGCGTTGGTCAAAGGTCAGTCGACTCACCTGAACTAATGTTGAACATCAATACAATGTATTTCAACCAAGGGGCCAGTGAGGCGCTCCAACGTTGAAGCACTGGGCCCTAGTGGTAAGAGGAAGGACTGCAGGCGGACCCGTGGATTCATGACGAGGAAACCCCGTGCAGCTGGGCTTTAACATTGAGCGCTCGGTTGCAGTTTGGTTGGCAAATGCGGAAGTAGACGTTCTGAGACGGTCCTTCCGGGTGCTTCAAAACGCCACTGAGCAACTTCCACTGACATGAATAGCGGGGGGGCGGAGCATCGCACCAGTTCAGTTTCTATCCTTCTTTATACTCTATGATTTCAATCCATTAAGACCTGAGACCAGATTCTTACAAAATGTCTTCTAAATCCTGACAGTCTTCTGAAAAACCTGTGTTTCTATATCAGAGGTGCTCAAACTATTTCATATCAAGGACCCCTTGAATTATCTGTATTTGGCTGCGGACCCCCATCTGAAAATATGTTGTTACAGGGCACACATTTTCATGATTTTTCAAAAATCACAGATCTACAAGCTCGTAGCTGCAAGTTTAAAATAATGATTAAAGCTGTTGAAAGCTATGAGGTGACACAGATGCCTCAGTATTAAATGGGTTAATGTGTAATGTGATCATTATTTTTATTTTCTTCTTCCCACAGCCACTAAGACGTCTCTGGACGCGCTGAGGAAGAGTGTGCATGTGAACAGCTCAGCGTTTCAGCCTGCGTCTTCCTCTCAGAGACCCCCCAGCGCTCTGTTCAAGGCCTCCATCCAGCTGTCCATACCCAACATCACCCTCTCACCCAGCCTGGACGACATACAAGTACACACACAATACCCAACATCACCTTCACACCCAGTCTGGACGACATACAAGAACACACACAATACCCAACATCACCTTCACACCCAGTCTGGACGACATACAAGTACACACAATACCCGACATCACCCTCTCACCCAGTCTGGACGATATACAAGTACACACAATACTCAACATCACCCTCTCACCCAGCCTGGACGATATACAAGTACACACAATACCCAACATCACCCTCTCACCCAGCCTGGACGATATACAAGTACACACACAATACCCAACATCACCTTCACACCCAGTCTGGACGACATACAAGTACACACACAATACCCAACATCACCTTCACACCCAGTCTGGACAATATACAAGTACACACAATACCCGACATCACCCTCTCACCCAGCCTGGACGACATACAAGTACACACAATACCCGACATCACCCTCTCACCCAGCCTGGACGATATACAAGTACACACAATACCCGACATCACCCTCTCACCCAGTCTGGACGATATACAAGTACACACAATACCCAACATCACCTTCACACCCAGTCTGGACAATATACAAGTACACACAATACCCGACATCACCCTCTCACCCAGTCTGGACGATATACAAGTACACACAATACCCGACATCGCCCTCTCACCCAGCCTGGACGATATACAAGTACACACAATACCCGACATCACCCTCTCACCCAGCCTGGACGACATACAAGTACACACAATACCCGACATCACCCTCTCACCCAGTCTGGACGACATACAAGTACACACAATACCCGACATCACCCTCTCACCCAGTCTGGACGATATACAAGTACACACAATACCCGACATCACCTTCACACCCAGTCTGGACGATATACAAGTTCCTCTCCTCTCCTCTCCTCTCCTCTCCTCTCCTCTCCTCTCCTCTCCTCTCCTCTCCTCTCCTGAACAGATACAGGGCATGGTGATATGTTGTGTGTGTCATGAACATTGTGATGTCTCATTTTAGGGCACACTGAACAGAGTGGTGAATGTCATGTTGTCAATCGGTAAAGACATTCCACTGTGGACCTACTCTCACCTGCAACACCGGCAGCTCCTGGTAATATCTATACGTGTGTGTGTGTGTGTGTGTGTGTGTGTGTGTGTGTGTGTGTGTGTGTGTGTGTGTGTGTGTGTGTGTGTGTGTGTGTGTGTGTGTGTGTGTGTGTGTGTGTGTGTGTGTGTGTGTGTGTGTGTGTGTGTGTGTGTGTGTGCGCGTATACAATACAGTGCAGAGATTATGCATAGAGTGTTGGGGCCGTCTAGTCTCAGCTAATCACAGCAAACAATAATGCATTTTTTCATATTGTTGACTGATGTCGGGTGGATAACTTGTATATCGATGCGTTGTAATGCGTTAATAATAATAATTAAACTTAATTTGTATAGCACCTTTCATGACATGAAAAGAAAAGCATGGCATAAAATAATAGCAGTAATGCAATACAGTGAGGATATGAATAACAAGGAATTTAAAATAATGATAATTAAATAATACACAAGTAACGGTTTTGGACAGGATTCTACCCGACAGCAACACTTTATTACCGTTTGACTCGTTTATTTTTGTCTGTCTGTCTGTCTGTCTGTCTGTCTGTCTGTCTGACTGTCTTCTCCGACTGTCTTCTCCGTCGGTCGTGTCAGACGGAGCAGGCGACAGGTCGTGACCCCGGCGATGACACTCCAGTTAAACCTTTGGTTCTGAAGTCACTGGACAGACAGGTGGCCGAGCACAAGGATGTCAACAAGTTAGTCACGCACGCACGCACGCACGCACGCACGCACGCACGCACGCACGCACGCACGCATGAATAAGAAATAAATAAGACATCTCTCATCATAATGGCTTACCGTACCTTATGAATAATCTTGTATGAATGATGTTTCTACGAACGATTATTTTCTTATTTTCAAAACTCCAAAAAAATTTAAATAAATGGCGGACAAAGTATTCACATTTCCATTTATTTATTGGCACACACCAAAAGGAACGTTTACGGCGTTTCGGCTATGAGCCTTAACTCCCCTCTATTGGTTCTCTGTATCGTTCCAATTTGTATCGTTCCAATTTCTTCTCTGTATCGTTCCAATTTCATTCTCTCTCTCTGTTTCTGGCACAACAGCGCCACTTTTTTCCCTACTGGTACTCTAAACATAGTAACATAGTCCCATAGTCCCATAGTGACATTGCTGTTCCTTGGAGTGGTTGCACCACTCAATAATGAAATGGAAATGTGAGTAATTTGTCGGCCATTTATTAAAAATGTTGGATGTGCTTTTTGGATTTTTGCACTTTTTGTGCACCAGGTCGGTGGTGCAGCTGAGTTCAGTCCTCTCGTCTCTGAAGGCCGTGGCTGCTGACACTTTGAAACAGCTGTCTCACTTCTCCACACTCTGGAACCAGGTGAACTGACACAATGCTGGAGCGAGACAGTCTTTGACAATAAATTAATGAAGAAAAAACAGGAATGTTAAGCTGTGTGTGTGTGCGTGTGCGTGTGCGTGTGCGTGTGCGCGTGTGCGTGTGCGTGTGCGTGTGCGCGTGCGCGTGTGCGTGCGCGTGCACGTCTTTAGGAACCAGAGGAACAGGTGAAGGTCTTCCTGCAGACTGACCCCTCCCTCTCAGAGTTCAGCACACAGATCTCCTCCTACTCTGTACGTATCAAAATGATTCTACCTTTTCCAAACATTTTCCATATTTTACCGTAAGATTTCAGAAATAGCAGATGGGGAGCTTTTAATATTCCTGACATCCCACAGGTTTGGAATCGCTGCTTAATGACAAAAGCAAATCAGCTAATCTTCAAACATTCAATGGGCTCACACGTCATTTTGGAAAGAACTTTGGCCCCTTCCCTACTTCCTGCACAGGTGTTACCGATGATCGGGGCGGCCTTAGGAATCTGGAGGCCCGTTTCAAGACCAAATACGAGGCCCCCCATATACACCTATGACATAATAATTCTGTTGAGACAGGCGTATTGATACCGTGTTGACCGTTCAATATCGCAGCCATTACTCTCGACAATTACGCAGCAACAACACCTCTCCTCATCCTGTTGTCCCTTCACAATAATGGGTCTCCCCTTTACCTCCCAATGCCACACATTTTACCCAGGTTATTTATTAACAGGAAATAGGTGTGGAAGAGAGCAAGGCAGCGGGGCAAGAGAGAGAGGGCCAAGCGTGGCGGGGGTTGACTGGCGGTCAGTCGGAGCTTCGAGGCCTGTTTCCATTGAAACTGGTGAAACATAACAAAGGCCTCCTATATAACACACACATTCATACACCGATGCCGGAGAATACCATGCAAGGCACCAACCTGCACATCGGGAGCAATTAGGGGTTCAGTGTCTTGCTCAAGGACACTTTGACACTAACTCTGGGGGAGCCCGGGTTCGAACTGGCAACCTTGCGGTTACCATCCGGCCACTCTACCCCTGAGCCACTGCCGCCCCGTTGATATTAATTTTGTATTAATCTTTACGGCCCCAAATCACACCTTAGAAAGCATGAGTGTCTATTTCAAACACAAAGTGTTTTTTTTTGTTTTGTTTTTTTATATAATTTTTATCCGACGATTTTGTAACCCATTTTTCACCCCTGTGTCAATTATCTAATGTGATCCTGGGCTCTACACACCCTCCGCCAACCTAGTCCCCATATATGGGGGACATGGGGAGAGCAACGGACTTGAACTCATGCTTCCTTCATGCCTGAGTGTCCAAGTTGCTCCTTTACACCTGACAGGGGGGAGTTTCCCTGGTTGGACGTAGCGCGTGGAACGAACACGTTATTCCAACCAGTTCCTTTCCCCTCCATCAGGCGCCCCGGCTGGCCAGGGGTCCATTTGGTTCCATTTGGACGCTCTCAGAGTTATGAGAACTACTCTACTGCACAGTATACTGCACACTAAATGGAACAGAGCCTTAATCATCATCATCAGTAACACATGTGAAGGAAGTAGGAAGAGTTGTTCTGTGTGCATATAATAAAGAGCCCACTGACTTTGTGGTATTTTTGACCCCTGCTGTTCCAGAGGCTGGAGGCGGAGATCGAGGAGCTTCCTGTGTCCTATCAGGTGGGATGTGTCGTGTTCCTGACCGATGACTTGAAGCGTTCTCTCAGGTGGGCCTGAAACACCTAATCAAAAAAAGCTATGTCAGTCGTTCTTCGATTTTTCAAAAATAGCAGATCTACAAGCTCGTAGCGCGCCACTCGGTGGCGCGCTATGAGCTTGTAGATCTACTATTTTTCAATAGCTAAAGCATAACATAATGCTAACACCAAATGGGGTTCCCGCCCAAAATGGGTTAATCGAAGAAGTAATCGATATAGTATAATCGCCACGGAAATGAAATAACGGAGAGTTGCATCCCTCCGCTCGTCAGACAGGAAGCGGGCCTGTGGAAGCGAGCGTTTGGCGCCGCGCTGCACTGCCGCGCATCAGCTGACATGGAGGAGGTGTTCTCATTCGTCGGCGGGCTGACCAAGCGCCTGCAGCATCCAATCACAGACCTGGAGGACGTGAGAGGCGCCATGGCCGCCCTGAGGGAGGTCAGTTGATTGGTCGGTTTGGTTCTGGCGGGCGGGCGTGTGCGCGTGTGCGTGTGTGTGTGTGTGTGTGTGCGCGCCTGCCTGGTGGGGGGGGGGGGGGGGGGGGGGGGGGGTTGAGACGGTTGGAGTGTGTGTGTTTGTTTGTTTGTTTGGCAGAGCCTTCTATTAGAGAGTTGACTACTAAGTTTACTAAAAGAGGCGGGATCGGTATGATCCTTTTCAATTAGGACTTTGGCGATTTTACCGTCTTGGATGCTAATGTAACCTTCGGTCTGCATTGTGTTGTGGATGAATGAAGTTTCAAACGACTTCTCTCTGGTAAGAATAGACAGATGTATCTGGTCAGTCACTTCCTTTGGTGTTACACACCCAAGCCTCAACACGTCTATATTAGTTGTCCACGTTAGAGCAGTCCAGTCTAACATGAGACATGCCCATATAAGGTAAGATGTGTTCCTCAGCAGACTATATTTTCAACAAGAGTCTGTATGTTTACTAATACTGTGATAAATACTGGTAATTCTAAACAGGCAAAATGTACCTACATGAAGTAGTGATGCTTTTTACATGTTTTCAATTTTGTTAAATTAAATAAACAAACTGCTCTTGGTCACGCTACGAGCTTGTAGATCTGCTATTTTTCAGTGGGGTACATTTAATCACTGGTCCTGGGTCAATCCAAGGGCCTACCACTCCACTCTCTTGATATGTTGTTCCCCAACTCTTGGAGAGTATTTAGGCCTTTTACTGGAGGTCCCAGCCCCTAAAATGACCCCAGGAGGAAGTGTTGGCCTTTACTGAATTGCTTCAGTTTGAGTTCATTTGAGCACCTAAATTCAGATTTGGGCACCGTAGCATGTGGTTTTTAAGTGGTGGGCCTCGGGTCATCCTATAGGGCTAGAAAAGGGGTGCCCACACATTTATGACGTGAGATCTACTTTCAAAATGACCAGCTCAACAAGATCTACCCACTGAAAAAATAAGTGTACCATTGCTGAAAATAGTTTAAATATATAATGTACCTGGGGGGGCTTTGGAATAGGGAGAAAATATGACAGGCAGTTTGCTGTCATATTTCCTCCCCGTATTTAACTTAAACGCCCAATGCATTCTCAATGGCAATAGCACAAACTTTGGCATGCTACTAGTCCTACATACTTACACCTAGAAACCCCATTCAAACCTATAGAAATATAGTGCTTTCAAATTTGAGAAATTTATAATGGGGCTCAATGGCACGTCAAAAAAGCACTTTCACCTAGAAACTCCATTCACACTTTTTATAATTCAGCTTTCTGTGAAGACACATGCTGGAACTTTTTACTTTGAAATGTTTTGTAGTTTCTGAGTTATTTAAGTTAAACGCCCAATGTATTCCCAATGGCAATAGCACAAACTTTGGCATGCTACTAGTCCTACATACTTACACCTAGAAACCCCATTCAAACCTATTTAGGTTCATCTTACGGTGGACATGTTTGCCTGAAATGGAATCTTTGAAATGTTTCATAGTTTTAGAAATATAGTGCTTTCAAATTTGCTAAATTTATAATGGGGCTCAATGGCACGTAAAAAATCACTTTCACCTAGAAACTCCATTCACACATTTTATAATTCAGCTTACTGTGAAGACAAATGCTGGAACTTTTTACTTTGAAATGATTTGTAGTTTCTGAGTTATTTAACTTAAACGCCCAATGCATTCTCAATGGCAATAGCACAAACTTTGGCATGCTACTAGTCCTACAATGTAGGACTTTCCCTGGACCTTCTAGCTGCTAGAAGGTCCAGGGAAAGGCCTACATACTCTCCAAGAGTTGGGAAAGAACATATCAAGAGAGTGGAGTGGTAGGCCCTTGGATTGACCAGTGGATGCAATGTACCCCACTTTGAGGTGTCACGTCTTAGGCCTAGATTTAGGGTAGGATTGAACCAGTCGCACTGTAGCCATACAAAGGCCTAGGGTTCCCAGATTGTAAAATGTTGTTCCTCCATCTTGGGAGAGTATGTAGGCCTTTCACTGGACCTCCTAGCCACTAAGATGACCACAGGCCCACCACTTAAAGACCACATGTTAGGGTGCCCAAATCTGAAGTTAGGTGGTCAAATTACCTGAAATTTCATTTTAGGGCCTAGGACCTCCAGTAAAGGGTAAAATACTCTTCTCGGTTGTGGGAACAACATATCCAATGATGAGGACCCCAGACCCGAAGATGTCACCCTGGCAACGGTTTCAACTTTGGGTCAGCCTACATGTAAAAGTGCCCAAAGTTGAAAGAAGGTTGTCAAATGAACTGAAACTGAAGCAATGGTGTAATTATGCCCAAATCTGAAGTTAGGTGGTCAAATGAACTGAAACTGAAGCAATTCAGTAAAGGTCAACGCTTCCTCATGGGGTCATTTTAGGGCCTAGGACCTCCAGTAAAGGGTAAAATACTCTTCTTGGTTGTGGGAACAACATATGCAACGATGAGGACCCCATGCCCAAAGATGCCCCCCTGGCAACTGTTTCAACTTTGGGTCAGCCTACATGTAAAAGAGCCCAAAGTTGAAGGGCAGAGCTTCAACTTCAGCTACCCAGTACCCAAGGTTGAAGCCCTTCAACTTTGGGCAGATCTACAAGCTCGTAGTGCGGCACCGAGTGCCACGCTGCAGTGTTACGAGGTGCCACCCACTAACCAATAAGAAATGTCATTACTGAAGGTGCAAGTGGAACCCACTAATCTCTGTTACACTAACGGTAACATCATCAATTCTAGCGACCTCAAGTGAGGCCAATCTTTGCTCTAGAAAACGCCAATGTTCCCATCGCGATAACCGGATAATCAGAAATGACCTCCGAACATCGCAGATCTGTTCAAAACCACGGGCAGTGGCGTAGTCTCTGAGAAAAGAGCGTGCAAAGGCAGCGGCTAATACAGAAGCTAATGGAGTTGGTCGCGCAGAAGCAGTGCAGACGAGGCCCTAGCAAGCGTCCCCACTGTATAGCAACCGGAGCGCTTCCAAAAATGAAACACAGCGAGACAATCTTATATAGCGATGTCAAACGCCTTAAGACGAGCCTACTTGTCAGGAGCGCCCCACGTAATTAATTTATAGGACGAGTAGACCTGTGATTAGCAACAAATGTGTTAACAACCATTGGCAACTACACTTCAGAAACGAGGCCAAATAAGCGCAACCGATAACTATACCGATAATTCACAAGTGACACTGTGTTGCGTGTTGTGTCGTGTTGCAGGTGAGAGAGTCGGAGGTTCACATGGACAGACTCATCTCTCAGGCGGAAGAGGCCTTCTCTCTGCTCAACAAGCACCAGCTGACCTTCAACCACGGAAACACAGAGAGAGTGGACGGACTGACCTACAGCTGGAAGAACCTCAACGCCCTGGTGAGTCTGTCTGTCTGTCTGTCTGTCTGTCTGTCTGTCTGTCTGTCTGTCTGTCTGTCTGTCTGTCTGTCTGTCTGTCTGTCTGTCTGTCTGTCTGCCTGCCTGCCTGCCTGCCTGCCTGCCTGCGTGATAACGTTGTGTTGTTATTGCAGGTGTTTCAGACTCAGAACACGCTCGTCGACATCCAGCCTCAGATGAAGGCTGACCTGCTGTCAGGTGTCCAGTGCTTCAAGACACAAGTCACACACTTCTACCCACAATATGATGACAGGTGCGTGTGTGTGCATGTACCACGTGCGTGTATACCGTACGTTGTAACTGTGTGGGTGCAATGTGTGTGCGCGTGCCGTGCATGCATGCATGCGTGTGCTTAAGCGCACTTAAGTATCAAGAAACGCCTAGACCAGGCGTCTCTTCAGGGTTTTCGGCAAAGAACCGCTTTTCCGACGGTATACAAGTTGAAGCCGCGCACTAGCACTAATTAACATTTCCATCCACCAGCTGTTTAAAGACCCGAAGAGACGCCTGGACTAGGCGTTTTCTTGACGCCTCTTGACGCTTGAGTGTGCCTGCACCATAGTTCATGCGTTGCATTGTAACTGTGTGTGTGTGCGTGTGTGCGTGTGTCATGCATGCGTGCGTGCGTGCGTGTAGAGGTCCAGGGGTTGAAGGTTTGACCCCCTCCGAGGCCAGTAACAGACTGCAGACCTTCCAGGCAGACTTCGACCAGCTGTGGAGGAAATACACCACCTACTCTGGAGGAGAGCAACTGTTTGGACTGACCGTCAAAGGTATCTCTACTTCTATTTCAGTGGTCCGGGGACCACCTGTGGTCCTTGAGAGGGTTCCAGGTGGTCCCCAGGTAAATAATGGAGAGTTGGTAACCAAATGGACCCTTTACACTCTCAAGAGTGAAATTATTGTTAAACATCTGAATTACTTAATTTACAAGAAGTCTACACAATTAGAGAATGTAGAAGAATTGTTATGTTGATCGTTTGCCTGTTATCTTTCCTATATGGTAAGTTGGTAGCACTACTAGCACATCAATACAGCATGGAATTGTGGACAAAAACAACCAAATCTTTAGTTTGGGGTCTGAGAGGCTAAATGTCATCAAAATAATGGTGGTTCATCATGGCTCAAATGCAGAATAAATATTGGCCCCTGGTATCAAAATGGTAGAAAACCACTGCTCTATTTCAGTGGTTTTCAACCCTTTTCATATCAAGGCCCATCAGGGCCGGATTAACACCTCTGAGGGCCCCTGGGCACTGAAGCTCGAAGGGCCCCCCTTCACGCACGGGCAACATTTTTGCTGTTTTGGAGCCGTTTTGGGGCAGTTTTATGCTGTTATATTGGCCTATTTCCGGTCGCCTACCCCCCCAGAGTGACAGCCAATCTAGCGCATTGTTGCTGCTTTACACACAGTTGCACTTTTCAGCTGCACTCACTAACAATAAAACACTAATCTTTTTAGACACCATTTATTTCATTCGGATTAGCAGGGAAATGTTCTGTGGAGCTAAAACAATAAAATAAAAAATCTTTTATTTTTTTGAGGGGCCCCTGGTGCCCAAGGGCCCCTGGGCATGTGCCCAAAGTGCCCATATGGTAGATCCGGCCCTGAGGCCCATTATTTATTCAGCCACGGACCACCATTTGATGAGGTTTAGCCTCTCAGACCCAAGACTAAAGAATATGTTTTGTTACCGTTGTGTAACATTTTGTCCACAATTCCATGTGGTATTGCATGTGATACCATTCGAAGAGATAACGGGCATAACGTTGATCAAAATAACACTTCTTCTACATTCTCTGATCGTGTATAGACGTCTTGTAAATTAAGCAATGCAGATGTTTAACAATAATTTCACTCTTGAGAGTGTGTAAATGAAGGAGAGGTCGCACAGCTCGTAGTCACGCGGGTCCACTAGGTTTCATTTTATGCTTTCAAGAGTTAGAGATCTATAATAAGGGTCCATCTGGTTACTAACCTGACTCCGCCAGATGGGGCAGCAGAGAGTACACTGGGTTTCCCCCATAGAGTATATAAAAGGATAGAGACTGATCTGGCGCGAAGCTCCGCCCCCTCTTCTATTCATGTCAGTGGAAGTTGCTCAGTGGCGTTTTGAAGCACCCGGAAGGACCGTCTCGGAACGTCTACTTCCGCATTTTACCACCAAATTTTGGTCAAATGCGGAAGTGCAACCGAGCGCTCAATGTTAAAGCCCAGCTGCACGGGGTTACCCGGTCATGAATCCACGGGTCCGCCTGTAGTCCTTCCTCTTACCACTAGGGCCCAGTGCTTCAACGTTGGAGTGCCTCACTGGCCCCTTGGTTCCCCCCCTCCTGCTCCCATCTGGGAACTCTCAGGCAATCAGCGGCAGCTAGAGGCGGGATCAAGGCATACACAGTCCTGCCTGGATCCCGCCTCTAGCTGCCGCTGATTGGCCAGGCCGTTTGGTGGCCGGAGCATCGAGTCTCCCTGAGAGTTCCCAGATGGGAGCAGGGAGGGGGGAACCCAGTGTACTCTCTGCTGCCCCATCTGGCGGTAGTCAGGTTACCAACTCTCCATCATTTAACTGGTGACCTGACCACCTGGAACCTCCCCAAGGACCACTGGTGGTCCCCGGACCACTGGTTGACAACCACTGCTCCATTTACATGATCTGATAGCCAGTGGTGGAAAGTCATTATGTACACAAACTTCAGCTTACTAGTTACTACTAGATTTGTATTATTATTACAAAAACATTATGCTTTTCTAAAAAAATGTGGTGGACACAAAGCCAGTTGTCTATGCTCTACCTGGTGGCTAGTCTGAGAAATGCACCAATGTTCATACAAAACAGTAGGATTACATTGAAATTGAATACCCCACAATACCCTAACTCTGTTAAATGTCATCTGTGTTCAAAAACTATGCTGCTTAAAAAAAATGTAAAAAAAAATGTATATAAAAATATAGCCTACCTAAAAGTGTGATGTGCATTGATCTACTGTAGGTCCAATACATTAGCCACAGAGAGGCTATTATGTGTCCATAATATACAGTAGTCCTGGTAATGTAACGTTCAGTGTGTGTTCATAATTAAGTCTGATGGCGGCCAAGAAACCTTCGTCCTTCTGTTCGTGTGCGTGCACGCGTGTGTGCACATACGTGTGTGTGTGTGTGTGTGTTTCAGAGTACCCAGAGCTGCAGAGGATCAAGCGGGAGTTGTCTCTCCTCGGTAAGCTGTACGGTCTGTATAACAGCGTGATGGACAGAGTGTCGGCGTACTACGACATCCTCTGGACCGACCTGGACATCGACCGTGTCAACGCAGAGCTGCAGGACTTCCAGAACAGGTAGGACTGCACAGGACATGTGACACAGGACATGTTAATAAAACATACCCTGAAGAAGGCAATTTGTTTGTCGAAACGTTGGTAACCTAATAAAAAGGTTTTTTGCATCGTGACTACGAGCTGTGCAACCTCTTCAAGTTTATCTCCCGTGGTCAGCACCTCTCCACTATTGGTGTGCGCTCCTATACCTTCTTTGTTTGCATAGAACTGAACATTTTCATGAAATATTTAGTGATTTCTGGTCCAGAGGGGTGGGTCCCGACACGAAAAAAGCGGTATATTGGTTCACTGATCTGAGGGCCCGCCCCCTCCCCTCCCCTCCAATTCAATTCAATTCAATTCAATTCAAAGGGCTTTATTGGCATGAGAAAACATACGTTTACATTGCCAAAGCAGAAAGCACAATACAACAATACAGCAATACAATCAAAACAAAAAATATGTACATTTGAACGTCAGAATCTTCAATAGATCAATTTCTATCTCCCCTCCCCTCCCCTCCCGCCTGCCTGCCTGCCTGCCTTCAGGATCAAGAAGCTTCCCAAGGCGTTGAAGGAGTGGCAGGCCTTCATCGACCTGAAGCGAAGCATCGACGACTTCAGCGAGACCTGTCCCCTGCTCACCATGATGGCCCACAAGGTGAGAGAGCCAGGACCTTTTGTTTCCCCCGTCTAATCCTTTTAGACCAAGTGTACTCGTGTGCTGTTTTGCATTTCTTCATGATAAAATATTCAATCAATCAATCAATCTCCCCTCTCCTCCAGGCCATGCTGTCCAGACACTGGCAGCGTCTCGGCCAGGTGACGGGTCAGAGCTTCCAGGTGGAGTCCGAGGCCTTCTGTCTCAGAGACATCATGGACGCTCCACTGCTCCCACACAGAGAGGACATCGAGGTCTGACATTGTTGTTGCATTTACACTGTGTTTAAAGACGGGGTGCCTAAAACATGTTCATCAGGTGTTATGATTATACTAGAAGTACTTTCTTTCTTCCAAAACGTGTACAGAAAGTGTTAAAATGACGTTTTTTAATGTGGCCACACCCACCAGTTTATTACCTGGTTTTAAGCCTCGCTCACAGCTGTTGTTGTATGATTAGGGGGGAGGGCTTAGGGTTATGATGACACAGAAGTGTTTTCAATTGGGCCTTTCAGCTTTCAGGAAGAAATCAAAAATACACTGCAGGGAAGACATATTCTAACCCTGGAGGTCTAGAGTAATGTTAACTCCATAGACACTACAGCAGGGTTCCCCAATTAATTTTCCTCGAGGGCCATATTTTGACTAGGGTACCAGGCTGGGGGCCGAGTCTGCACGCGTGAGGTCGAGGTCTTGCCCTGAAAATTCATTTTCAGGGCAGGACCCCATTTGAAAAGGATGCCCAGTTTGACATGCATAGGCTACTGACCCCCATTTAATGCCGTTTATATCTGAGACCCCCCCAAAAAAAAAGAGGGGGGGGGGGGGGGGGGTCCGCGGGCCGCAAGGGGGCGCTCCGCGGGCCGCAAATGGTCCGCGGGCCGCCTATTGGGGTACCCTGCACTACAGAGTAGGTACAAACATCACGACACTCCATCTTTAAATACCGTTGCTACCTTGCATCTTCATTTTTCAATATGCATTTATGAGGAATATAATTTGGTCTTTCTTGTGTTGCTTTGGCGTGCAAGAGTGTCACGCAAAAGTATCATAACAATAGCCCCTCTACAAGCTCACAACGTGTCGCATTGTGAACGTATTTTCTGTGTGCGTGCATGCGTGTGTGTCAGGATGTGTGCATCAGTGCGGTGAAGGAAAGGGACATCGAGGCCAAGCTGAAGGACGTGGTGAGCGAGTGGAGCGGTCACACGCTCACCTTCGCCACCTTCAGGCAGCGAGGAGAACTGCTGCTGAAGGGCAGCGACACCACCGAGAAAATGTCCCTGATGGAGGACAGTCTGATGGTGCTGTCTTCACTGATGAGTAACAGGTAGATATCATCGCCGTTTACTATGAAAACCTGCATCTCATGTCAGTCACTCACGCCTCATGTCAGTGACACACTCCATGTATGGCCGTCTCCATATATGAAGACACTGATCTCATCAAAACCTGGATAGCCATACATGGAGAAGACTGGATCATCACCTAGATCTGCATATATGGAGCCGGCCATGAGCAACTCTACATCTGGCCTCACGGACACCAGGTTGATCTGACCTCATCAAACCCTTAGATCTCCATATATATATGGAGCTGACCTGTTCTGACATTCCATATGTTGATCCTTCCCCACCCGTCCTGAATTCCTCTTCGATGTCTCCCTTTTGACTGATATTCAAACTCTAGACGGGCCCGCCACAAAGCCGTGCCCGGCAGCCGGCGAAAACTAGAGTTCTCAACAGGCCCGAGGCCCCGCCTGGCCTTACTAATTGATTAGCACACATTTACGCCCTCCCCGGCCCAAAAACGTGAAATGCTGATGTGACAATACAAGTGTAATATGTGTGTGCGTGTGTGTGTTTGTGCGTGCGTGCGCGAACTCCGCGAAGGTACAACACTCCGTTCAAGCCGTCCATCCAGCAGTGGGTCCAGAAACTGTCCAACACCTCTGAGGTCATAGAGAAGTGGTTGACGGTTCAAAACCTGTGGATCTACCTGGAGGCGGTGTTCGTGGGTGGAGACATCGCCAAGCAGCTGCCCCAGGTCTGTCTGTCTGTCTGTCTACCTCATGTACATATTGTATATATATATACATGTATACTTGTTATGCTTTGGGTATGTAGTAGATGTTGTATTTTTGCCTCTCCATGACATTTCTTTGTTTTCTACTCTCGTCACCCCCTTTTCTTTTTCTCTTTCAGAAAACAAAACCAGAAAAAGCTTGCACGGAAACACTTCCTTTGCATATTGTATCTTATCTCGTAGTTTTTTGTTTGTTTTTTATATTTCAGGAGGCGAAGCGCTTCCAGAACATTGACAAGTCCTGGCAGAAGATCATGGAACGAGCACACAACCAGCCAGGTGTGGTGCAGTGCTGCGTGGGAGACGAGACGCTCAGCCAGGTAGGAGCACACGTCTCTATAGACAGCTTAGTCTCAAAGTGGGGTCCAGGGACTCCTTGAGGAGGGGGTCTAAAATTGACCCTTACAAGTTTGTAACTCTTACAGTATTCAAAGGGAACCACTGGTTCTGTTTGTATACTACTGTATACTTGAAATGTAAAAGTTTGAGTCCTCCTCTCCTCTCCTCTCCTCTCCTCTCCTCTCCTCTCCTCTCCTCTCCTCTCCTCTCCTCTCCTCTCCTCTCCTCTCCTCTCCTCTCCTCTCCAGTTGTTACCCCATGTGTTGGAGCAGT
>NW_027637944.1:0-15000 GCF_951216825.1 Electrona antarctica | reverse complement strand
CAGACAGGTCATTACCCCGCTGACAGACAGACAGACAGGCAGGCAGGCAGGCAGGCAGGCAGGCAGACAGACAGACAGACAGACAGACAGACAGACAGACAGACAGGCAGACAGGCAGACAGGCAGACATGCAGACAGACATGCAGACATGCGTGTGCGTGCGCGTGAGCGTGTGCGTGCGTAGCTTATGTATTGATTGAGTGATTGATTGATTTGTGCAGGTGTTACATCACTCTGGCTCAGGCCCTGGGGATGAGCATGGGCGGGGCCCCAGCAGGCCCGGCAGGAACAGGTATAACAGCCAATGACACGCTCCGAAATCCCTGTCCAATCCCTGCTCATCAAACATTAATTAATGGACCAATACAATAAATACAATACACATCGACTTTGTGCGTGTGCGTGTGCGTGTGCGTGTGCGTGTGCGTGTGCGTATAAAAAGGTAAAACGGAGACGACGAAGGACATGGGTCGTTGTTTAGGGAAGTACGTTGTCGTCTTCAACTGTTCTGATCAGATGGACTACAGAGGACTGGGACGCATCTACAAAGGTGCGTGGGTGTGTGTGCGGGTGTGTGTGCATGCGTGCATGCATGCATGCATATCACTATTTTCGAACAGTCCCAATCATCGTTCTCGTTTTGTTGGGGACACCCCCCGCAAGACCCCTGGGGGCCCCCGTACCCCACTTTTAGAATGAGTACACCTAAAAATCAAAAAAATCATACAGTATATACCTGCTTTCGCATACGCTATCTGTACTATACAGTATGTATGCCAGTGCTTTATTTAGCCTGTTATTACTTGCACTTTTCTTATTTTCTCTCCTGTGTACATGCGCACGTGCATGTGTGCGTGCGTGCATGTGTACTTGCATCGTGTGTGCCTGCCTGTGTGCAGGTCTGGCCCAGTCTGGCTCGTGGGGATGTTTCGATGAGTTCAACCGCATCGAGCTTCCCGTGCTGTCGGTGGCAGCGCAGCAGATCTACATCGTCCTGCAGGCTAAGAAGAACAACAGGAAACAGTTTGTCTTCACTGACGGAGACCTCGTAGACATGGACCCCGAGTTCGGCATCTTCCTCACCATGGTAACCACAACCACTTGAACGCACAGCATCGTTATTCTGGGGGGGGGGGGGGGGGCATTAGCCAAAAGATAGCAAATAGCAACTATTTAAAAAAAAAAATCACACCTAATCTCTCATTAGCAGGCAACAGTGCAGCACTATATCTCTCTCTCTGTTTCTGGCACAACAGCGCCACTTTTGCCCCTACTGCTACTCATAGTCACATAGTCACATAGGTTAACACGGAGTCACATAGGTTAACACATAGGTTAACACGGACATTGCTGTTCCTTGGAGTGGTTGCACTTGTGTCAAAAAAATAAGACCCTTCTCACACTGTCTGCAACCGTCCCTCCTCCCTCTCGCTAACTCGAGAACCGTTTGCCCCACCGACTCAAATTCCAAACGCGCGTTCCACACCCTGCAGGGAAGTGCAGTGTCCGGTACAAAAGTCTCTGGTCAGGCTCTGCCAGTGGGCCTAATCAGCCTAAATCCCATCACCTGTGCAATTTGCAGCCTCTGCCTCAGCCAATTGATTGCAATGGCAACCCCTACACCTGCCAATTGATTACATAACCAGTCCACTTTTCACAGTCAGTTTGCAGCACTCTTCAGACACAGGCAGACAGACAGATACAGACATCTCCATATGGGCACAAAAGGGACACAGACAGATAGTTAAAACGGGTGCTATGACAACGGGTATTATTAGGTTCCCAAGTTGCATCGTTCTCAAGTAGGCCAGTGGCCGGCGGGCACGTACAGGTCTAGTGATGAAAATAAGCATAATAATGTAGCCAGAAGTGTATGCCGTAGTTGAGCATTGGCTCCAATATAACTCTAGAGACTCGGTCTGATCGGATCGAATAAATTTAAATTTCCCTCGGGTATGCTTAATTCGGACCGGGTCTAATTATCCTCGGTTCTTCTGGGCGGTCCTCCTCTCCAGAACCCGGGCTACGCAGGTCGCCAGGAGCTCCCGGAGAACCTGAAGATCCAGTTCCGTACGGTGGCCATGATGGTCCCCGACCGAGCCATCATCATGAGGGTCAAACTGGCCAGCGCCGGCTTCCGGGACAACCAGGTCCTCAGCCGCAAGTTCTACACGCTCTACAAACTGTGTGAGGAGCAGCTCTCCAAACAGGTACCACTAGAGGCGACGCATTGTGAGCTTGGAGATCGGCTATTTTCAAATGTCCAAAATGTGTATAGGGCTGAAGTGGTTACTGTTTGTGTTACTGTAGTGGTATGTTTTGTAATAATAATAAAATCTACAAGGTAACTAGTAACTCAAGTTTTCAAATAATTATTGTAGTGGAGTAAAAGTACAATATTTGCCTACTCAAAATACTCAAGCAAAGTACAAATATCTCAAAATTGTACTTAAGTACAGTACTTACTGTAAGTACTTGTCCACCCCTGCGGAGCCTCATGTCATCATCAGTGGTTGTCCCTGTTTGTGGACGTCTCTATGGAGCCTCATGTCATCAGCGGTTGGTTGTCCACACACAGGTCCACTATGACTTTGGACTGAGGAACATCCTGTCCGTGTTGAGGACACTGGGATCGGTGAAGAGAGCCAGTCCTAGTGAGGAGGAGAAGACTGTGGTGATGAGAGTCCTCCGAGACATGAACCTGTCCAAACTGGTAATCTATCTCACCAGCACTGCTTTAGTCTAGCCCTGCGTAGCCAGCCTTCAGCTGCCTTTGCAATGCCTTATTGCCCCAGGCAGATTAAGTCTGGCCCCCTTCAATGCCTTATTGCCCCAGGCAGATTAAGTCTGGCCCCCTTCAATGCCTTATTGCCCCAGGCAGATTAAGTCTGGCCCCCTTCAATGCCTTATTGCCCCAGGCAGATTAAGTCTGGCCCCCTTCAATGCCTTATTGCCCCAGGCAGATTAAGTCTGGCCCCTCTCAATGCTTTATTGCCCCAGGCAGATTAAGTCTGGCCCCTCTCAATGCCTTATTGCCCCAGGCAGATTAAGTCTGGCCCGTCTCAATGCCTTATTGCCTCAGGCAGATTAAGTCTGGCCCGTCTCAATGCCTTATTGCCTCAGGCAGATTAAGTCTGGCCCCTCTCTCAATCGTGGGAGGACCTCACGGCCGAAGTGGTGACCAGATTTGTCTGGAACCAGGCTATTACCAACCAGGGCCCAGTATGCAAATACGGTGTGGGACATTGCGGAGAAACATTGCTGAGAGGGACGAGACTAATATCCACGCAGTGAAATTAGTATCGCCACGCGAGGCTAGCTTTTGCCCCAGTATGATAGAGACCTGGATGTCTCTCTCTCTCTCTCTCTCTCTCTCTCTCTCTCTCTCTCTCTCTCTCTCTCTCTCTCCAGGTGGATGAGGACGAGCCTTTGTTCATGAGTCTGATCAATGACCTGTTTCCTGGTATAGGTAGGTCTGTCTGTCTGTCTGTCTGTCTGTCTGTCTGTCTGTCTGTCTGTCTGTCTGTCTGTCTGTCTGTCTGTCTGTCTGTCTGTCTGTCTGTCTGTCTGTCTGTCTGTCTGTTATAGACTCTTGTACAATGCTACTGTATCTCCTCTTTGCTCTTCCTCTCCTGTAGTCTTGGATAAAGCAGGGTATGCTGATCTGGAGTCAGCCATCAGCAGTCAGTCTCAGCAGGCGGGACTGATCCCTCATCCTCCCTGGATCCTCAAACTGGTCCAGCTGTACGAGACACAACTCGTTCGACATGGTACGACCGTGGCGCTCGCGTGCGTGTGCGTGTGTGCGTGCTATGGCAGCTACCATACCTTGGCTCCAGGGGAAATAACGTTTTACCCATTTTTTACCCAAAAATGGAGGAAAATATGCCCCAAAAATTAGGAAAATAACCACATGTAACCGCAAAACATTTTCTGAAATTACGCCACTGCTGTCTGTGTGTGTGTGTGTGTGTGTGTGTGTGTGTATGTGTGTGTGTGTGTGTGTGTGTGCGCGCGTGTGCGCGCGCGCAGGCATGATGACGCTGGGTCCCAGTGGCTCAGGTAAGACGCGCTGCATCCACACGCTGATGAGAGCCATGTCGGACTGCGGGACGCCCCACAGAGAGATGAGGATGAACCCCAAAGCCATCACCGCCTCGCAGATGTTCGGGGCGCTGGACGTGGCCACCAACGACTGGACGGACGGAGTCTTCTCCACGCTGTGGAGGAAGACGCTCAAGGGCAAGAAGGTCTCTGGCCTGGACTGGACAGCGGAGGCCGCAACTGTGCTATTATTTTACTAGAGATTATTATATGGATTGGCTTTTAGGATTCATTGAATAATCAGGAACCGTGTTTTTCTTTGTATTTGAATGGATCAATTAAGTGTTATTTAAAAAAGATAGTTAAAATAGCGAATCTAAAAGCTGACAATGGTGCGTTGCAAGTTTGTAGATCTGCTATTGTACCTTTCCTGTGTGTGTGGGGATGGGCGTGCGTGCGCATGTGTGTGTGTGTGTCTGTCTGTGCGTGTGTGCAGGGTGAACACATCTGGATCGTATTAGATGGTCCAGTCGATGCCATCTGGATAGAAAACCTCAACTCGGTCCTGGACGACAACAAGACTCTGACGTTGGCTAACGGAGACCGCATCCCCATGGCCCCCAGCTGCAAGGTCACTGCTTATTGAGGGCAGAGCCATCTACTAGAAGAGTTGCGATGTTGAGGGGGGCAGAAACCGAGCGCTTGAGCGCTGTTCATGCAGCCTGCGTGCACACTTAATAGTCATTTTTCTCCTCAAAATGAGACAAACTTATAAACTTATAAAAGTCTATATTTTGATCACCCTAAGAAAGTGAAACCATTCCGCGACAATGCTTATATACAGTATGGACGGCTATCACTTCCGGGGCGAGCGGAAGTGACCCGTCTTGTCATTTACAAGTTTTGGCTTGTTGCTTTCCTTCTGAATCTGATCTTATTATTATTATCTTATTTTTGCGTGGTGCAACCACTCCCTTACGGAGCTGTGTGTGGGTGGGTGGCTGGGTGGCTGGGTGGGTGCGTCTGAGCACGAAAACAGCATGGTTGTTTTTCATCACTGCGCAACCTAATACACGCATATTAACTGAATATATGGTGATTGCAGGTGTGCCAGTACAGTACAGTGACAGTACAGTACAGTAGAGGGACCCCCACACGGTAACTCTGTCATTTCTCAACCGGTGTCGGACGCGGGGCGGCTCGTCGGAATCGGGCCGGCACCCTGGGTGCATTCCTGTGGGTCTGGAACTTCCGACTTTTAGTCGACGAAATCAACGCTGTTAGTAAACAGATGGTGTGTGTCTGCTTCTGCTTCCTTCCAGGTGGTGTTTGAACCCCACAACATCGACAACGCCTCCCCGGCGACGGTGTCTCGCAACGGCATGGTGTTCATGAGCTCCTCCGTGCTGGGTTGGAGACCCATCCTACAGGCCTGGCTGAATACGCTGCCCACAAGCCTGGCACGCTCTCTGCAAGACTGCTTCAACTGCTGCTACCAGGTGAGAGGAGAGGAGAATTGTTTAACCCATTTAGGCCTGACGTCGAAATTAAAAAATTGCAGTTTTTTCAGTTTTCTGAAATACCTATGTTTCTGTATCAGTGGTGCTCAATATTTCATGTCAAGGACCCCACAAAATATATGTAATATGCCTCCACCGCCCCATCTGAAAATATGTTGTTCCAGGGACCTCCCCAGAAGCAAAGATTTGAGTTAAAATGTTCACTCTGTAATAATATATATTCAAAGATTTGAGGCACATTTTCACAATTTCTCGAAAATAGATCTGCTATTAAGTATAACATAATGCTTTACTTTAAAACACCAAAACATTTTTTTTAACCCATTTTGAGGGGAACCCCGCCCAAAAAAAAAGTTATATATATTTAGCATTAAAATAATTTGGACGGCCCGGGCGGCTGTCGTAGCCCGCTGACAAGCCTGACAGCTTGTTGTGGGTTCGAGTCCCGATCCCGACGACCATTGCTGCATGTCACTCCCCATATCTCTCTCTCTCTCTCCCCATTTCCTGTCAGACTATACTTTACACTATCAAATAAAGGTATAGAAAATGCCACCGAAAGATATCTGAAAAAGGATAATAGTAATAATTCTGACCATTTTAATCCTATAAACGATTGATTATTTAAAATGAAAAAATCTGGATGTTTTGAATACATCCGGTACACAATTCATTGATTCATCATTGGGTTTTGCACTTTTCAGTGTCTTTGAGGATGCTTGTGCGGTGTATTATGAATCAATCAATAATAACTACTTGGTTATGTAATGTTAAACTAGACAGAGTCTAAAATGGCCCTCTCTTCCTCTGCTATAGGAATGTTATTCCAGCTCAAAGACAGTCATCCTTATTTACAATAGTAAAGAATGTTTACTGATACAGATCGACACCTACACCAAAAGGGCTTTTGTTCTGTCGGGCTTTGAAAAAGAAGGTGGGCCGCGAACACTTGCGAGATCCTCAAGTGGGCCCTGATCCAGAGAAGGTTGGGAACCACTGGGCTAAATGCAGTGGTTCCCAAAGTGGGGTCCGGGGACCCCAAGGTGTCCAGGGGGGTCCCCACCTAAATGATAGTTGGGAACCAAATGGACCCTTATGGGTCCAATCAGAGAGTGTACAAATGGACTTGTACACTCTCAGAGGTAAATCAACATTGATTGTACAATATAAATTGGGGTCCCAGAGAAAGAAAAAAATGCCATTAAATGGGTTGTCCATATAGCCTAATGCATGTAAAACTGGGGGTGCTTGAAATGAAAATGGTTGAGAATCACTGCTATAGAACCGTAATAAAAATATTGTGTTATGGGGGTCCCTGCCTGGCATATCTTTTCAAATGGGAATGACGATTTAGGGGTCCTTGACATGAACAAGTTTGAGAACCACTGTTATAGGCCTATACACTGTCTCTTGCAGGACCTGTTGAACTTCGTGTCCACTGCCGTGTCTCCTAAGATGCAAGTCCTGGAGTGTATGTACATCAAGCAGACCATTGACCTGCTGCAGGTATAGAATGCTTTGACTGTGTCAAACCCAAAAGGTTATGCTTTAAGTATATACCATGACATGATTATCCATAATGTCTTGATCATTCCCATCACATTTCATGAAAACTCACGCATCCATTCTCCAGTTATCACTTGAATTGCCCGGGGTTATTTAATCCATTACATTAATGCGCCCATATGATTTATAAACACGGACCCCTTTTCCGGACGGACGGGCGGAAGTTGTTGATGTGTGTGTAGCAGCTAACAATAGCCACACCACTCTAGAGTCGATCGACAACAACGGGAGACAAGAATAAATCTATCAAGACTATAGCGACTGGACCGCGGAGCGCCGTCTAACACAGGATCTTTTTTCATAAAAAGACGGGATGATTTAGATCGCGATGAACGTTTTAAGATTTTCGTTTTCATCAGCTAAACAGAGGAGGGAGTTTTTCGATGACGTCTCACTCTTGCGCAATCACCGAGGATTGCCCAGGAGGCGCGCCTGGGCTATAGAGCCATGCGATCCGTTCTCATATCAATAATCTTCGTCTTTTGGACAATACTTCGTCCTGGGCGTCGGGCGTTACTAATAGAAAGGACAAAGTACTTCGTCCTGGGCGATGGGAGTGTGAACATTCATACTCAGTTTGTGTGCTGCAGCCTCACCTTCCACAGCTCACAGCTTTATATGTTGCGGCATTCAGAGTATGGGTTTTATGCCGCTCAGACTATGGGTTTTATGGGTAAGTCTCCCATTGGCTTAGAGGTCGCAACTATGGCCGCCAGTAGAAGTAGGTGAACAAAACATTAAAATACTATTCATAAAATACAGGGGTTTTCAACGTTTTTGGCTGGGGACCCCCGGAAATGCTTTGGCCCTGTCTCGTGACCCCTGCCCTGCCCCCCCTCCCCACCACCAATACAAACTGACAAAAATAACCTTAATAATAGAGAAAATATATCATAAATTAATATTGAAACCAGATATAATCTTTAAGGAAAGTTTATGCATGCACCACGTACATGTAAACTCTTAAGTTCAATTTTCCAGCCATTCAGTTGCAAAGATTTTGCAACTGAATGTAATAATAATAATAATAATATTTGTATTTGTATTAATGTGTGAATCCAGGGCCTGTTGCCGCCGGGGTCAGAGGAGAGGCAGGGTTGTCATGGCGACGTGGTTCGTCTTTTCGTCCTGGCGCTCATGTGGTCTCTGGGAGCGCTGCTGGAGCTGGAGGACAGAGCCAAGATGGAGGCCGTCTTAAAGGTATACACACACACACTATAATGCTGCTTTTCAAAGGTGACACGGTCTTTGCAGGTGTCAGTAGAGCTCTTATCACGTGTACAAAAACACAGACCCAAACCGGAATGGACGCCTGAAATTTGGTCCGATTCCGAGCCCGAGTGGACCCGTGGCAATTTAGTCCGTTTCCGAGCCATTCCGACGTTCCTTTTTGAGGGGCGCTAGCCCCTCCTAATATGCCCAGCTTTCTGGGTTTGTGTGAACTCAAACATTGGCTTGTGATTGGCTGATCACAACCATAGCGACGATTATTTTGATAACCTGAGCAAAGTAAATGTTGAAGATAAAAGTGAGGGCAGAAAGGTGAAGACGGAAAAATGGGGACGCAAATTGTGATTGGCCGGAATGAGATGATGTATGATGCTAAGAGTGCCCCTCACTTCACACGGGTGTCTTTCTTTTTCCTCTCTCATGGACCTGGACGAGGAATCCATGATTGTACGCCAGTGTTTTCAATTCAAATCGTCTTGGCAGCTGCAGTATGTCTTGCAGTACGGTATACGCTACGCATGCATTGCGTAGCTCAACTCTCTTTTTCGTTTGCCGCTGCAGTAATCTGATCCTGCTGTTCAGTGTTCCCCGATCGATTTGAATCGATTGTCGATATATCGTTCGTTCCATGCCTAACAAATGGGATAACATTGTTTTAATACGTTGCATTCATGTTATTTAAAGGGCCACTCAACGTTGGACTTACCTCCGGCCGAGGATGGGCAAACCATCTTTGAGTTCACCGTCAACGAGCAGGGGTCCTGGGAGCACTGGTCCAACAGGGTATGCATAATTATGAATTATGTAAAGACCAAGTGCCACCATTTTTGGTACTTTTTGGATTTTCATTCATCTAAGCATATAATGATACATACGGAAAGCAGTCGTTGCAAAGCCTGCTCTCTTGCGTAGCCAGACAACTATTCCACGAATGCTATATAAAATTTGCTCGACTGTAAAGACGAAACGGAAGTGGGGAGAAGGCTCCACTTCCGTTTTCCGCTTTATATTTTACTCATGATAGAGCTTCCGTTGCTCCAGACTGTATGACGGAAGCATTTGGAAATTGCGAGACTAGGCAGATCCCAGCTGCAACATAGGGATTCTGGAGGTATTCAATGTGGTCATTGATGATGCATTTGGCCTTTTTGGCCGTAACTGTTTCCTCTGCAGGTGCCAGACTACATGTACCCCAGCGACCAGGTCCCAGACTACTCCTCCATCCTGGTTCCAAACGTGGACAATGTGCGGACGGACTTCCTCGTCCACACCATCATGAAGCAGGGCAAGGCCGTCCTGCTGATCGGAGAACAGGGCACGGCCAAAACGGTCATGATCAACGTGAGTGAAAGAATGAAGATGGAGAGGAAAGGATGGAGATGGAGAAAGAGAGGAAGTTGTGCATTAGTTGTTGAATGTTGCATCACTTTAACAGTTTTATTGCCGTGATTAAACAATCGTGTTCCAGATCTCCGTGCCGTGTTTTCACTAACCTTTGAAGAGACTTGATTGTAGCTTGTCATGAAAAGCCACTTTAAAACGGTGTTTAAATCGCCTACATTACATTAGGCTAATGCAAATGTGAGTGTAATGCTAAACACACCTGCCTGTCCCCAGGGCTACACCAGTAAGTTCAACCCAGAGGTCCACCTCACTAAGAGCGTGAACTTCTCCTCAGCCACCCTGCCCTGCATGTTCCAGAGAACCATAGAGAGCTACATAGGTGAAACCTCTTGGAACCGGCTACGTCCGCAACCATTTTATCCTGTCATCTGATCTTTCCTGTCTCATCTGAACTTATTTCATGCTGTCTCATCTGATCTTGTTTGTATATAGGGCGGCCTGCAACTATTATTTCCATAGTGATGATTCTATCTATTACTTTTTCAATTAATCACATAATCAAAGTAAAAAAATCACACCTGTGTGAAGTGATGAGGGCACTCTTATATACACTATATTTGCTCAGACACTATGACATAAAATTATCCATTCATTGTCAATAGTAATTTAATAGGACGGAAATCTACACTAATATCTGAATATAGGAAGGGCTAACTATGATGACATGCACAGAACAGGTATTGACTATTCATTTTATTAAACGATCAATTCAATTATTTATATATTTTTTGAGGGGCTAACCCCTCCTATATACAGGTTTAAGCGAAAACAATGTGAAACTGCACTATACAGTACAACAACTTGGCTTCATGTTTACTTACATGGCCGGTTAAGACTGAGGTTAGGGTTAGTAATAAGGTTAGTAGTCAGACGACGTGCCAAATGCGACGTCGGACAGTGGCTGACAACGACGTCAACATGTAGGAAATGTTCATACTGGCTCCGTTGCATGGTCTTGATAAGGGCTGATGACGGAGATTAAGCCATTTAAACCTGAGAACCTGATTCTACAAATACCATCTAAATCCTGACAGTTTTCTGAAATGTTTCTATAATTCAGTGGTTCTCAAACGTTTTCATGTCAAGGACTGATGCATTTGGCCGCAGACCCCCATCTCAAAATATGTTGATCCAGGGACCCCCCAGAAGCAAACATTTGAGTTAAATACTGTGAAAGAGTATATGCAAATGCAGATCTACAAGCTCGTAGCTATATGCGCTGCTATTTTCAACAGATAAAGTTCAAAATAATGCGGTTAAAGTGTTTAAAAGCTATAAGGTTGACACATTATGCGTCCTAAATGGGTGATAATATCCGAAACCGCTTTCTGAAGTCTGTGTGGTTGTGTTCAATGTTCCAGACAAGAGGATGGGTTCTACCTACGGCCCGCCAGCTGGACGTAAGATGACCGTGTTTATTGATGACATCAACATGCCTGTCATTAACGAGTGGGGAGATCAGGTAACACACACTTCCATGTTTGTTTGATATGACTTTCTCTCCTATTTTGCTCTTTTTCGTTACCATTTAGGACTATAAGGCCGATTCTAAAAATGCCTTCTAAATACTGACCTTATGTTTTCTGAAACATTTCAAATATTTGATTCAAAATGTTCAAAAATGTTATATTGCTACCCTAAAGAGGGTTCCCGTCCTGAAGGGGTAAAACACTAAAAGGGGTTCCCGTCCTGAATGGGTTCAAGTAAGTAAATGTTGATCGGACGTTCTCTGCAGATTATCTCAAATATTATCTCAGTTAAGCAATGAGATGTTTCCCTTTCTCTCAGATAGAGATAACCAATGACATGTGTTCCCTCTCTCTCAGATAACCAATTAGATGTGTTCCCTCTCTCTCAGATAACCAATGAGCTTGTGCGTCAGCTGATGGAACAGGGAGGGTTCTATAGCTTGGATCGTCCAGGGGAGTTCACCACGGTGGTGGACATACAGGTAAAGATGACATCAGGGTTGATTTTGACAGCACATTTTGATTATTATTATCTCATTAGTTTTAGTCACATTTTAGCCATCTAGAATGTTTTAGTGTGTCTAGTTTTAGTCGACTAAATATCATATGATTTTAGTCGACTAAATCTACAGTTGATTTAGTCAACTGGGTGTTGATGGGTGTGAAGTTCTGGAGAGGGTGGAGCTGTTTCAGCTCAGAGCTTCTCTTCTCTAACCGAGTGATTTCATTTCTCAGATCTTTGATGAAGCCTTCAGCCTGTTTCTCTGTTGTTTTCATCTTCCCTTCGATCATGTCGATGAGCTGAGCCTGGCTTCTCTCAATACTCAGTTGATCAGAGCAGTGAAGACCTGCACACTATCTGCGATCACTGTGTCTGCGTCTTTCCTGCTGAGCTCTACTGAGTGTTTGACCTCCTGAATCTCCACTTGTAGATCATTCCTGGATCCTGGATCATTCTCTGGATTTCAGCCTCCGTCTTTGCTTCATATTCTTCTTTCCACTCATGATTCCTGAACGGACGAACCATTTCAGAAACAAAACTATTGATAGATAGGTTTGGTCTCTAATATGTTTCTGAACTAGTGGTTCTGGGGTATCTTCAACCAGTGACGTCTGTCTTTTACAATCCAGGAATGTTTATGATGTGATTACAGCATACTTAGTTGTAAGGGCTTATCTTTCTATGGTCTGTGTCTCTCTCCTCTCTCTGACTAATGCTCCTCACACTCTGTGTAATCAGCTTTTAAGCCAGCCTGACTGAAATCTGACCTCCCAAATATGGAGTTCCACACGGCTCCACAATGTCCGTCACAGGAATATTGGGTATTGGGAATAATGACGCAGGCGTCTGCAATTGGCCTTGGCTGTTTTTGAGAGGCGCTAGCCCCTCCTATGCCCAGCTTTGTGTGTCTGTGTGAATTATGTTTTTTCTTTTTCTTTTTACAATGTTGCTTTGTATGCACAGTATGATTAGCATCATGTAGGCCTGAAATAGAAAACTTGTGATTGTGTGAATTATGCTTTTGTACCAGTTGGTGGCAGCGATGATCCACCCGGGAGGAGGGCGGAACGACATTCCCCAGAGACTGAAGAGGCAGTTCTCCATCTTCAACTGCACCCTGCCCTCCAACTCCTCCATCGACAGGATCTTCTGCACCCTGGCGCAGGGCTACTTCTGCCCGGAGAGAGGCTTCTCTCCTGGGGTGTGCCATCTGGCCGCAGCCCTGGTGCCAACCACCCGGCGAGTCTGGCAAGCCATCAAGGCCAAGGTACCGTTAATTACACATCTACTGTACACAACATTACACACAACTGTATGATATATTACACAATTAATATACTGTTGATTGAAAATGGGAAACATGTGGTTGTCTTATTTAGAGGTAGCCCTACCCATTATAGAATAACTGTAATAGTAATAATTTGTAATACTTTCAAGTGTCCAATATCAAGAAAATGAAAGTAACCCTTAACATGATAACATGTAGGGGGTAAGGCAGCTGTGGCTCAGGAGGTAGTAGAGCAGGGTCGTCCAATGATCCCTGGATCGGCGGTTCGAATGCCCGGCTCCTCCTGTCCACATGTCGAAGTGCAAGACACACAATGAGTCGGTCGGTGTGAGCTTGCCACCATTGGTGTGTGAATGTGGGAAGTGAGGACGCTTCACCTCCCAATGTATAAATTAATGGACCATTGTAAAGCGTTTTGAGGCACTTGGAAAAGCGCTATAGAAAATGCAATTCATTATGTATCTTAATAACTATTGTTTCTCTCTCCTATCCCCATCTCTCTCTCTCTCTCTCCTCTCTCTCTCTCTCTCTCTCTCTTCTCTCTCTCTCTCTCCTCTCTTCTCTCTCTCTCTCTCTCTCTCTCTCTTCTCTCTCTCTCTCTCTCTCTCTCTCTCTCTCTCTCCTCTCTCTCTCTCTCTCTCTCTCTCTCTCTCTCTCCTCTCCTCTCTCTCTTTCTCTCTCTCTCTCTCTCTCTCTCTCTCTCTCTCTCTCTCTCTCTCTCTCATAGATGTTGCCATCTCCAGCTAAGTTCCACTACATTTTCAACCTCAGGGACCTGAGTCGTATCTGGCAGGTACAGTATGACTGATAATAACAACGATGAGCTTTAGTCAGTCAATCTGCTGTCTGCTCTCATAACACAATGGCATGAATAGCCTTTATTCTATTTGGTATGTGCACTAGTGGCAGTTTTCTACTTACGTTTCCATTCTAACCGCAACTTCCCCTGAATGTGGAGTCATAAAACAAGTGAAAATAGCCAGAGAATAGAGTTGCAGATCGAGATAGGCTCTTTTTGCTATACATATGTAATGAAAAATTGCAAAATACGTGTGCGTGCGTGCATGTGTGTGTGCGCGCGTGCGTGCCACTGCAGGGTGTTCTGACCGTCACTTCAGAGGTGTGTGTGAGTCGGGAGGTTCTCTCCGGTCTGTTCCATCATGAGTGTAACAGAGTTATCGCTGACCGCTTCACGGATGACATGGACACGCACACATTCACTGCCATGGCTGGAGAAGGTATGTGTGTGTGTGCACGTACGAGTGTGTGTACACTGTGTAGACATGTCTTTGTGTTAGTGTAATGGGCTCTAGGCACACATGCCATTTTGGAAAGAACTTGGGCCCCTTCCCTATTTCCTTCCCTCAGGTGTTACCGATGATACTAATGAAGGCTCTGTTCCATTCACTCAGAGAGTTAAACGCCCGTACCTTACGGGTCAATGTGGTTCCATTTGTACACTCTCAGAGATATAGGGGTCCTTAAAAAATTGAGAACCACTGCACACTACATGGAACAGAGCCTTTATTAGAGTGTGTGTGTGTGTGTGTGTGTGTGTGTGTGTGTGTGTGTGTGTGTGTGTGTGTGTGTGTGTGTGTGTGTGTGTGTGTGTGTGTGTGTGTGTGTGTGTGTGTGTGTGTGTGTGTGTGTGTGTGTGTGTGTGTGTGTGCGCCTGTGTGCCTGTGTGCGCCTGTGTGTGCGTGTGTGCCGAGCTACACCAGGCTTTTTGCGCACGTTCACGCGCACCACGTGAGCCCCGCGTACGCGCACTTAAAATAGGACTGGACCTAAAAGTGCGTGTGCGCACAAAATCGCCCGGTGTACCCCGGCCGTTACTGTACTGTAACTAGTGTGAGACGTCAACATGTTTCTATACACTCTCCAGATCACAGCAGAGGATCATGGTCCGTCGCTGACCGAGCACGCTCAGTGGAACAGTTACTTTGTTGACTTCCTGGCCGCGGTTCCCGAGGCGAC
>NW_027637945.1:12500-17861 GCF_951216825.1 Electrona antarctica | reverse complement strand
TGAATCGCGCCGAAACGCTCGGTGGGGCCGCTTCCCGTTTTCTTGTATTTGTTTTTTACTGAGAATAAAGGTTAGAATTAGTTTAGGGTTAGGCATAGTTTTCCTATAGGGTTAAGTTTAGGAATAGGGTTAGGTTTTGGCACCGTTTTACTGAGGTAAAGGTTAGGAATAAGGCCTATATAAGCATAGGCCTAGTTTACTTAGGTTTAGGAATACCCGGCAGAGCAGTTCCGCCGGCTGTACGCCCGGGGCGCGTCGGTAAAAGGGTGAGTTTGTTGGTATTCATTCTTACTGTTAGTAATAACAGCACTGCAACACTTCACTGTGCACACACAGCAATCTATACATGTTGTAACTACTTACCCTATTAATTGACCGCAGTCTATATAGCTACTTGGTCTGCTCCTATAGACACTCACAATGCGTCACATACAGCTGAATGTTCTCTCCAGAATATAGGGACGCTATAAGGGTAAGTGTACTATGAAACTGTGCCCAGAGCAATTAGCAGTTAGCTTGTGTTTTAACTCTTAAGGTTGTGTACAGTAAATATGTATATGGTCTATAGTATTTTTCAGCAAAATGTCCGACAATATCTGCTTCGTTTCTCTAACTGCTAACAAAAACCGCACACACAAACCACAGCGGTCATCAAGCTAAGCAAATACATGCATACCCATAGAGGCCTGACTCATGCAAAAGTCATGAACATAACCACAGGTTTAAGAAGTGTCAAATAGGCGTTGACATTAGGCTAACAGGAGAATACTCACGCGGCCAGTATTCTGACGCACTCACCAAAGGTGTATGAATGACTAACAAAACTGTCATGAAACTTTTTAAAGAGGTGATTCCGCTCCACTAAACTTATCTTTAGCCCTGGAGATCATGGTCGGTTGCTATTTTAGATTCAACGGGATGGTGACTACTACAAGGGGACGCACAATATATGCCACACCGCTAATTTAAACCTGGAGTGAAGTAATCATGATGAACAGAACTCACGGCAGCATGTCATCCGCATGGCACCCGTTTGTAGAAGGAAGGGGCGCGAACTCAAACTCTCTTGGTCAAGGTCAGGCCGTGAAGGCCAGGAACTGAACTATAGTAAAATCATTCATTATGACATGACCCCCCCCCCGTACCTGAATATGCACGCATGCACGCACTCACACGAGCACGCGCACGCACACACAGGCGCACACACTCACGCACACACTCGCGCACACACACACACACACACACACACACACACACACACACACACACACACACACACACACACACACACACACACACACACACACACACACACACACACACACACACACACACACACACACACACACACACACACAGGTTAGGGGCTCCCTCTCTCCTCCAGTTACGGCCAACAACACTCACATAGCCGTGCGGCGGCAGCACTGGGGCCTCATGTCATGTTCAACAGGACTATACGGACTTACACCCAGGACAGGTATGTGTACTGTGCAATTACCTGGCCTGCAGCTCAGAGCATGGGAGTAATCAGTAGGTGCTGTACCATTAAGTACAGGGGCGTTGGTGCAAACCTCTCTAAAGAGAGACCACTGGTGTCAGGTGTCGAGGGGGGGAGGGAAAAAAAAGATTTACTGCACCTGACTAATTTCTAATGTTTCCGTCCGTGTCTTAAACGGCGCTGGGGTGTTCACCGACAACGCTGGGGTGTTCACCGACAGCGCTGGGGTGTTCAACGACAATGCAGAGTCGAGTATGAGCGCGGAGCACAGAGTCGTGGTGCCACAGCAGCAGCGCAGGGCGAACACGCATGTGGGTGTGCCCGAGCATGGGAGAATGTGTGTGGGTGTGTGTTTGTCGGTTTAAAAATAGGGCAGACCTAAGAGTGAGAGAGCTGAGTGACTGCATGAGCGTCCCTGTGTGTTTGTGGTTTTGTCTGTGTGCGTGTGTGTATGTGTGTGTGTGCATTCATGCATGTGTATATAGATGGATGCTCGGTATTGCACGGTACTTGTAAACATGTAAATATGAGGAAGTAATGTGTATGTAATATGCATCAGTGCACGATTGCTCTCTGTGTGTGTGTGTGTGTGTGTGTGTGTGTGTGTGTGTGTGTGTGTGTGTGTGTGTGTGTGTGTGCGTGTGTGTGTGTGTGTGTGTGTGTGTGTGTGTGTGTGTGTGTGTGTGTGTGTGTGTGTGTGTGTGCGTGCACGTGCATGCTTTCACGCATGCATGTGTTGAGCCATGTCTGCAGGGTGAGGCGGAGGCTGATGTTTGGCAGCAGGTCTGGCACGTATTTCAAGCCCCGACCTGCAGAGAGGGGGGGGGGGGGGGGGGGGTAGAGAGAGAGAGAGAGAGAGAGAGAGAGAGAGAGAGATTGAGAGAGAGAGAGAGAGAGAGAGAGAGAGAGAGAGAGAGAGAGAACATATTAGGTGTGAGAGTCTTCCTGCCTTCCTAGATATGCTTCACCTGTGCTTAACTAATCACCAGTGAACTGTGAGAGCAGCTGGCGCAGCACAGGTGGGACGCACATGATACTAATGACTCCCGTTTCCCCGACTGGGATGGCATTCATTTATATCAAAACTGATACAGGAAAGGAAGGGCTTACAAGAAACACATTGATTGACTAATAGCGCAGAGGCAAAACAAATAACAACAATAAGCGTCATAATAATGAATCGTGTACCGCAGAAGGAAGTATAGCACAAAGTTCCCATTTCCACCATGTGTGCACACATACATCTGACTGCACTGCTATAGTTTCATGGTTTCAGATTAAAATGTCATAACCGTTATTTTCTATGGAGGTGATTTGATTATTAGCTCGGCATCTTATGTAGAGCAAGTGGCCGTGAGTGAGCAGGTATGGTATAGGCCTATAGGGGGGTGCGGTGTCTTCTTCAGCGCACGTCGGGCCAATTACAGGTATACCATAATACTGATGACCCCCCCCCTCCTCTCGACAGATATATAGATCGGTCGTGAAAGGTATTCGTTCTAGTTTAGACTTTATCACTGAACTTGTCAACTGAACTTACGATATCATTCACTTCCAGAAATATCCTCCTATAACATCAGGTAAATTCTTCTTTAATACATTTCAAGCATTTGACAAAACCTTTAATTAAACATTAAGCTTCTGTTGTTGTTTGTGTAAACTAAAGCATTTGAAAGAGTTACGTGTTGTGTTTCAGTTCTCTAAAGAAGCTACAGTGCAGAGGTTCACTTCACCGTGTCCAGAAGTCGACTATATTTGACTATACCTCTGTATACAGCCCCATCTTTGGTCCTCTTACAGAGTCAAAAGCATACAACGGCTTAGAGTGGCATTACACAACGATGTCATGCCGTTATACTTCTCCGCGTTCCTAGGTGGCACAGTGCCAGTCAGTTGTTTACCTCCTGTTGGCATGCCCACCTCTGATGCTGTGTTAAGACAACCGATGTACAATTTTATGCAACGCCTGGAGGTGTCTAGTATAACAGCACCTTAGTGGCACTAACAGAACCCTATCGAGAGCTGTTACCGGGTCACCTTAGTGGCACTAACAGAACCCTATCGAGAGCTGTTACCGGGTCACCTTAGTGGCACTAACAGAACCCTATCGAGAGCTGTTACCGGGTCACCTTAGTGGCACTAACAGAACCCTATCGAGAGCTATTACCGGGTCACCTTAGTGGCACTAACATAACCCTATCGAGAGCTGTTACCGGGTCACCTTAGTGGCACTAACAGAACCCTATCGAGAGCTGTTACCGGGTCACCTTAGTGGCACTAACAGAACCCTATCGAGAGCTATTACCGGGTCACCTTAGTGGCACTAACATAACCCTATCGAGAGCTGTTACCGGGTCACCTTAGTGGCACTAACAGAACCCTATCGAGAGCTGTTACCGGGTCACCTTAATGGCACTAACAGAACCCTATCGAGAGCTGTTACCGGGTCACCTCCAGGCTGCGCACGCACTGGCCCAGCAGCCTGCTGCTGATTAGGTATAGGCCGGTACTTTTATTGCACTATACTGTACTTTGTTTTGTATTAATTGCTCGCTTTTATCCTTTTTCCATGTTTTATTTTTTTGTTGTATATGTTGATCTTATGTGATATGGACTGATATTAAATATATATATATATATATAATATATATATATATATATATATATATATATATATATACCGTTTCCACTGGGTTAACCCATTTAGGCCTGACGTCAAAATTTAAAAAATTCTTCAAAATCCTGACAGTTTTCTGAAATACCTCATGTTTCTGTATCAGTGGTGCTCAATATTTCATGTCAAGGACCCCCACAAATTATATGCAATATGCCTCTGCCTCCCATCTGAAAATATGTTGTTCCAGGGACCCCCCAGAAGCAAAGATTAAAAATATATATTCCAAATTTGCGCCACATTTTCACGATTTTTCAAAAATAGCAGACCTACAAGCTCGTAGCGCGCCACTCGGTGGCGCGCTACGAGCTAACATAATGTTTAAAACACAAAAAGGGGTTCCCGCCCAGAATGGGTTAAGTTCCTAAATTAAGTGAAAACTCCACTGCAGGTATTATTGTTAGATAAAAGGATCCGCAAGAAATAATATCCAAGATAATACCGGCACCTACACACAGGAACACTTCTAAAGAGAATCTCTGGCCCCCTAAGGCGCTAAATCACTCCGCATTGTGTCCGGGGCACAAAAGTGACGTCGGAGAGTGTATCAACTCCATAACCTCAAAGGAAATCTCTATTCAATGGCCATAAAGGAACGCCTTGCCCCGCTATCGCTGTGGGGCCGGTTACAGAAAGGGAGAATGGATTAAGAGGGAAAACAGAGGAGAGAAAAGTAGAGAGTGCACAGGTGAAGTCCTATGGCAATGGAGGTTTGCTCAGCTGTGAGGTATTCTGTTCGGCGCCCCACCCAATAACCAAAGGCTGGGATATCTTTCCATGTCGCTCTCTCTCTCTCTCTCTCTCTCTCTCTCTCTCTCTCTCTCTCTCTCTCTCTCTCTCTCTCTCTCTCTCTCTCTCTCTCTCTCTCTCTCTCTCTCTCTCTCTCTCTCTCTCTCTCTCTCTCTCTCTCTCTCTCTCTCTCTCTCACCCACTCTCCCTCTCATATTTGCACAGGTGAGAGGACAGCGGTCCAATGGGAGACTTGAAAGTCAGGTTTGCCAGGTGGAAGGAGCTCACCTGTGAACTGTAGATGGATAGGGTTCTGGTGTGTGTGCGTGCGTGCGTGCGTGCGTGCGTGCGTGCGTGCGTGCGTGCGTGCGTGCGTGCGTGCGTGCGTGCGGGGGAGGCGGGTGGCGTCCCACCTTTTGTCTGCAGGGACAGACGGCCGACACACACACACACACACACA
>NW_027637945.1:0-7500 GCF_951216825.1 Electrona antarctica | reverse complement strand
GTATGCCTTGGTAGTCACATGTGGGCCTTGGTAGTCACATGTAGGCCTTGGTAGTCACATGTATGCCTTGGTAGTCACATGTGGGCCTTGGTAGTCACATGTAGGCCTTGGTAGTCACATGTGGGCCTTGGTAGTCACATGTGGGCCTTGGTAGTCACATGTAGGCCTTGGTAGTCACATGTGGGCCTTGGTAGTCACATGTAGGCCTTGGTAGTCACATGTGGGCCTTGGTAGTCACATGTAGGCCTTGGTAGTCACATGTAGGCCTTGGTAGTCACATGTGGGCCTTGGTAGTCACATGTAGGCCTTGGTAGTCACATGTGGGCCTTGGTAGTCACATGTAGGCCTTGGTAGTCACATGTAGGCCTTGGTAGTCACATGTGGGCCTTGGTAGTCACATGTGGGCCTTGGTAGTCACATGTAGGCCTTGGTAGTCACATGTGGGCCTTGGTAGTCACATGTATGCCTTGGTAGTCACATGTGGGCCTTGGTAGTCACATGTAGGCCTTGGTAGTCACATGTATGCCTTGGTAGTCACATGTGGGCCTTGGTAGTCACATGTAGGCCTTGGTAGTCACATGTGGGCCTTGGTAGTCACATGTAGGCCTTGGTAGCCACATGTGGGCCTTGGTAGCCACATGTGGGCCTTGGTAGTCACATGTGGGCCTTGGTAGTCACATGTAGGCCTTGGTAGTCACATGTGGGCCTTGGTAGTCACATGTAGGCCTTGGTAGTCACATGTATGCCTTGGTAGTCACATGTGGGCCTTGGTAGTCACATGTAGGCCTTGGTAGTCACATGTGGGCCTTGGTAGTCACATGTAGGCCTTGGTAGCCACATGTGGGCCTTGGTAGCCACATGTGGGCCTTGGTAGCCACATGTGGGCCTTGGTAGCCACATGTGGGCCTTGGTAGTCACATGTGGGCCTTGGTAGTCACATGTGGGCCTTGGTAGCCACATGTGGGCCTTGGTAGTCACATGTGGGCCTTGGTAGTCACATGTAGGCCTTGGTAGTCACATGTGGGCCTTGGTAGTCACATGTGGGCCTTGGTAGCCACATAGAAACGTCTCTGCTTTTGCACGTGCTGTGACAGACAAGACAGTGCACTTCTCATTTTATTCCTCATACAAAGATGCCATTGCCTGGCCCTGTAAGTCAAAATGGTCAAATTAATATTTCATTCATGAATATAATATGCCTTGTATTCTTTCTGTATATCAGCAAAATGTCGGTTTTTATCTTAGACATTGAGGTGAATTAAGATACTCGGATTAAAAAAACAAAACAAAAAATGCTGCTTATCAACAGCATTTTATCAAGATTATCAGCGGATAATTATTTTATCAGCGGATTATCAAGATTATCAAATCAAAACGTATCAATTAATGAATGAATCGATAATTCCCATCCCTAGTCTCTATATATAATGTATAGAATACTATATATACAAATGCACGCACGCACGCACGCACGCACGCACGCACGCACGCACGCACGCACGCACGCACACAAATTGGCAGATACTCTACAGGAGGTCATAATCATAGCGTGCCCCGTGCTTTTACAGCACGTTTGACCCCTCTCAGCCCCTCTCCCTTAGAGACTCACAGCAGCCCCCTGTAATGTAATGGTACCAACTGGAGAGACACGTTGTAAATCACTGTAATTACCATTACATCTCCGTCCTAACAAGTGTCGAGGGACTCGCTCAGACACATGAGGGAGGATTATCAGACATGAGGATATGTACACCAGAGGCACATTCTCTCTCTCTCTCTCTCTCTCTGTCTGTCTGCCTGTCTGCCTGTCTGCCTCTCTCTCTCTCTCTCTCTCTCTCCCTCCTGGAAATTCTTGGAAAGAATCTTTATTTGATCCTATCTTAGTCAGTGAAATGATGATATTCTTTGAGCCCGCGCCTCTCTCACACTCAGGGTTAGTTTGCAATTGAGGCCAATTTACTTTGTATAGTTTCCTGACACAGACGTGCCAGATAAAATACATATATAGGGATTTCAATTCCCTTGGTTAAGTGGGCTTTTCATTGAGATGGCAACACTATAGAGAGGGTATGCGCATGCATAAAGTGAATGGCAGATCGAGTGGCAAATCGAGTGGCAAATTTAATGTTGTTTGAAGTCATTTAATGCAATCAAATAGGACTTTTCTGTTTGGATGTATGGGCTGTCAAGGCCAGAAAGTAGTTTATTGCCACTCAGTAGGCATTCCCGCATAACTTCAGGGTATGATGATGATGTCACCCGCATACCCTCTATACCTACTAGCTTGGATTCACAGGGTCACAATATGATCCTCATGTGAATAAAGTAGTCTACGCATCACAAAATAAAAACAAATTTCGCCATGCTATTTGCTGTGTTTTTGATTGATTTTAGGGTCTCTCTTTGAGGGGCTGAAATGTATGGTCTTCCTATAAAGAATGGGCGAATGTTCATGCAACTTATACCGAGTTCATTTAGGACCCACAGAGAGAGAAACCCTACCACTGTGACTGACCCCCATAACCTTTTCTCTAGTGCCACGCTCTGACTCAGTATGGGGCTCTAAGGATGGCACTCTCTGTCAGTTCAAACCTCTTTGGTCCGGTTGGGGGTAATGAAGGAGCAGCACAGCCTCCAGGGGACTACAAACAAGGCATTTAGACATACATGGCCCTATTTAGACAATCTATGCATGGCGTAGGGCGCAATGGGTATTCCCCCCCCCCCCCCCCCCCACCCTTTTCCCCTCACTGTATATGTTTCTTTTCCCTTTTTACCTCCATTATGATGAATTCCTGTACTGTTCTTTGTCTATATAGAAGTGTCTATTTGTACGTCTCTAAATGTTTTGATGAATTGAACATGGTGGACCCTGTTGTAAACAAGTGCAATGCTTAATTGGGTCGTCCACTCACAGTTAACAGCCTTTGTATTGAGTTTGTGCTTGAAATGTACTGTAATTCTGCAAACTGTTAATACAATTTTCAATCAATCAATCAATCAATTTAGCTAGTTAAAACGGTGCGTTATCTGGGCACAAAGTCGGGCGCACAATGCAAAGGGGTTGTATTTGGGCTCTGATTTGGTCATGGGAGATTTTAGGGAAGAGCATGCATTAATGATTAGACAATCAGAGTGTAGTCTCCCAAGAGTTTGTTTTTTCTTCTTTTGTTTTGCCCCGTTGCACATACTGTACCAGCTGGATTATGCTATGTATAGATTTGCAGATATCTTCCCTGGCTAACGAGACAAATATGCCTTAACCCATTTAGGCCTGACCTCAAAATTTGAACAAAAATTCCTTTCTTATTCTGAAATAAATATTTTCACGATTTTTCAAAAATAGCAGACCTACTGTACAAGTTCATAGTGCGGCACTCGGTGCCACGCTATGAGCCTGTAGATCTGCTATTTTTCAATAGCTAAAGTATAACATAATGATTAAAACACCAAAAGGGGTTCCCGACCAAAAGGGGTTAAACCTATGTGAGATCAATAAAGTTGTCTACTGATTCGACAAGGTGGACGCTATAGCTGGGTGTGAAAAGCAGGCTACCACTGCGACGGTTGCACCGTAGCAATGATACTTGCGTGACCACACAAAATTTGGATCTAATTCACGCCAGCATTTTTTCCAGTCGAGCGCTTATATTGAAAAGCCACAGTTCCAGTCTACCGGAAGTAGATTATCCTAGGACACTCAACGGAGCCGAGACAGGCCTTGTTTACAATGTGAATCCAAATCGGTGCACTGGAACGCTCCACATCGCCGGCTCTGTGCCATCAAAATAAACGCTGTTTTGACCAAAATGCCATCTGGGACAAGGAATAGGAGATACAGGCGATTGAAAGAAACGGATAGAATGGATTATTATGACGACGACGATCTAAGATGGACGATCCAGTGCTGTGCTAACAACATAGCTAGCTAACCGGCTAACGTAAGTAGCATTATGGCTCGATCGATCGAATGCACTATAAAATTTGCCATTAATCAACGGCAATGGCGGTAAGCGTTAGTATCAAAATTAGGCTTCAGGGGCACGGTGGCACAGTTGGTAGTGCTGTCGCCTCACAGCTAGAAGGTCCTGGGTTCGATTCCCGCTCGGGGCGCTGTGGGTGCTGGCGGCGTGTTTCCTCCTCCGCGTCATCAGTGCCCATACCCGAGGCGGGGTTGGCGAAAGGGTCTTTCTGTGCGGAGTTTGCATGTTCTCCCCATGTCCCCTAGGGTAGGTAACCTCACAAAAGCATACAGTAATCCTGGTCTCTAAACAAACTGCCTCCCCCTGGCCAGCCGGGGCGCCTGATGGAGGGGAAAGGAACTGGTTGGAATAACGTGTTCCTTCCACGCGGCACGCGCTACGTCCAACCATGGAAACTCCCCCCTGTCACGTGTAAAGGAGCAACTTGGACACTCAGGCAGGAAGGAAGCATGAGTTCAAGTCCGTTGCTCTCCCTATGTCCCCCATATATGGGGACTAGGTTGGCGGAGGGTGTGTAGAGAGCCCAGGATCACATTAGATAATTGGCACAGGGGTGAAAAAAAATGGGTTACAAAATCGAGGGATAAAAAAAAAAATTAGGCTTCAATTGGCATTAATCAACGGCAATGCATGGTGCTGAAAGTATTAAGACAGTTCCCAGGTCATTATTGACCTGGCATCCTAGTGTTTATAGCTTCAGTGGACAAGATTATTAGTCATTTAGTCTGATTATTAGTCATGTTAGACTGATGATAGACTGTCTTCGTTCATACTGTCTCTCTTCTCCACTATAGTCCCTTCCTGACATTTATAGTTGTCTCCACCAGGCCGAAGGCATGGGGAGAGAGTATGTTTTGTTTAGTTTTTATTTGTGGATGATGTCAATATTCATCTTAGACTTAAAGTTTAGTCATCATAGCTTAAGTTTTTATTTAGTTTTCATCAGCGGAAAAAAAAAGGTATAGTCGATGAATATTTTTCGTCTTAGTTTTTGAGTCTATACGAAAGCAACACTGCTAAACACATCACACAACCAGGGCAACTCTGATGTCATTGGGATTCCTGTGGGCCTAGAGACAATGGCTGTCTCCCGGACAGCATAACTGACGCAGCTAGGGAACCGAGTGGGGGTTGGTGTGTGTGTGTGTGTGTGTGTGCGTGCGTGCGTGCGTGCGTGCGTGCGTGCGTGCGTGCGTGCGTGCTTGCGTGCGTGCGTGCGTGCGTGCGTGCGTGCGTGCGTGCGTGCCCCCAATCCAAACACAATCACTCAGGCAGTCACTCACTCACCGTCATAGTCCTATAGATCCCAAAACACCAACATGAATTGCATAACTTCTAAAGTCTGGCAGAAACTTAACAAAAAAGAGGGAAAAAATCATAAATGAATGACCTACTTTATACTTTGTTGTGTGACAGTGCTGGAAAAATAGTAGCAATAGCCCAGATCAGCGTAGATCTGTTATGTTCACGATTTGTAGGGGGTGAGGGATTATGTTGATTGATTGATTGAAGTATTTATTAACAGTTTGCAGAATTACAGTACATTTCAAGCACAACTCAATAAAAAACTGTCAACTCTGAGTGGACGACCCAATAAACCATTACACTTGTTTACGAGAGGGTCCACCTTTTTCAATTCATCATAAATATATATAGGCCACCATATATATATAGGCCTCTAACACATAGAACAGGCCCAAAATAAGGATGCCAGGTTAAAAGTCGTAAAAGGGATACTTCACCCAAAATGACTTTCAATTCAATTCAATTCAATCAATTATTCACTCTGTGAAGCCTGGAATTCATATTATAGAATGTTCGTGTCACACAGTCCTTCACGGACAATGAAGAATCCAAACACTAATGAAATAGGCGATGAATTGAAGACAATATAGGATCCAGGATTCACAATAGCAAAACTATAGAAAGTAAACTTTCTAAAATGTATAAACACCAACACAGCGGACTGACCTCATGCTTCCTTCTATGCATGAGGAGTCCAAGCTGCTTCTTTTCACCTGACAGGGGGGGGGAGTTTCCCCGGCCGTACGTATAGCGCGCGGAAGGAACACGTTATTCCGACCAGTTCCTTTCCCCTCCATCAGGCACCCCCCGGCTGACCAGGGGGAGGTAGTTTAGAGACCAGGGTTACTGCATTTTTGTGAGGGTACCTACCCTAGTGGACACGGAGAGAACATGCAAACTCCACACAGAAAGGCCATTTCTTTATCGTGTTGCTGTTAATCACCTTCAATGAGAGATTCTGAGCCAAGTGATAACGTGGATTTGCAAATCTCTACCTTTAGCAAGGTGTCCAGTGTCCACAGCATTACGGGCTGACTTCACCCAAGTGACCCTGCCTGCCTAGTCTTATCCTCCAAGTAATGGCTCCAGTGATACTGGTTTCGTTCACCACGGGGAGGGCGTTGGCAGGCCTTCATGCCAGACACAGGCCCTGCACGTCTGATTGCTGTTGCCTGGGTGGTGATGGGGGATAATGGACCCTCATTGGGAAGACAAAAGACAGGACAGAGAGAGCTCCGTGGGCTAGATGTGAACCCCTGTAGGTTCACCTGCTCGTCTCATACGTGGAGTATATACACGGAGCTAGCACCATGCTGACTGGCTGATTCAATGACATGAAGTCGGAGGTATACAAGTCAAGTGGGGAAACCGTTAATCCACAGCCATGTTTCACACTGGATATATATATATATAAGTAATAAAATAAAATAATGAGGTTTATAAACATTTGAGTTACAAAGGCGTTTAACCCATTTAGACCTGAGGACGAATCTATAAAAATGTCTTCTAAATCCCTGACAGTTTTCTGAAAATCCTCATGTTTGTTAATGTCAGTCGTTCTCAAACTATTTCATGTCAAGGACCCCCCCCCCCCCTCCCCCCCAGAAGGAAAGATTTGACTTAAAAACATTTGAATATATATTCAAAGATTTGCGCCACATTTTCGCGTTTTTCAAAAAAAATAGCAAGACCTACAAGCTCGTAAGCGCGGCACTCGGTGCCGCGCTACGAGCTTGTAGATCTGCTATTTTTCAACAGCTAAAGTACAACATAATGCTTTATAAAACACCAAAATGGGGTTCCCGTACGGAATGGCTTAAGGTGTGGGCCAAAGGACGTAGCATGGGCGAGCTCTTGCGCTCCGTGTCATTATGTGACACATCCCATTTAAGAACTTTGTGATAGCGTTCCAGCCACAAGCCTATTAATTTAGGATTGCACGCAACACAGAAAAACAGACTCCGTCTACAGGGCTAACGTCAGTTAGCCGTCAGAAATGATTAAGGGGGAATAATACCGTGAACAAGAACAACACTGAGCCAATGTGTTTTTACTGTTTGAACTACGTTCAAAATCCCACGGAAACAATTCAACGTTTAGGTCAATTCCCTGTGAACGCCGTCGACTGACCGCCGGGAACTGCACCTCATAATATTACGCGTCGCTAGCCTATACTCCACTTTCACTACGTCAGTTTGACATCGTCAGCCCT
>NW_027637946.1:0-58719 GCF_951216825.1 Electrona antarctica | reverse complement strand
GGTTTTCCAACTCCGTGCCTAAATGTCACTTTCACAGCGAAATAAGCCCAGTTTGGCCCTGTTCACTTTTGCTTAGCAGAGTCTGTATCTTCAAAACTAGACACTCTGCAGGCCTATAAGCTTGGCTGGGGGCAGAGAAGCAGAGTCTGAGCAGCTACAGGAAGGATGGAGGGGTTCAGACAAGGTTTTCCAACTCCGTGCCTAAATGTCACTTTCACAGCGAAATAAGCCCAGTTTGGCCCTGTTCACTTTTGCTTAGCAGAGTCTGTATCTTCAAAACTAGACACTCTGCAGGCCTATAAGCTTGGCTGGGGGCAGAGAAGCAGAGTCTGAGCAGCTACAGGAAGGATGGAGGGGTTCAGACAAGGTTTCCAATATCAGCATCAGCCCAATATCAGCATCAGCCCAATATCAGCATCAGCCCAATATCAGCATCAGCCCAATATCAGCATCAGCCCAATATCAGCATCAGCCCAATATCAGCATCAGCCCAATATCAGCATCAGCCCAATATCAGCATCAGCCCAATATCAGCATCAGCCCAATATCAGCATCAGCCCAATATCAGCATCAGCCCAATATCAGCATCAGCCCAATATCAGCATCAGCCCAATATCAGCATCAGCCCAATATCAGCATCAGCCCAATATCAGCATCAGCCCAATATCAGCATCAGCCCAATATCAGCATCAGCCCAATATCAGCATCAGCCCAATATCAGCATCAGCCCAATATCAGCATCAGCCCAATATCAGCATCAGCCCAATATCAGCATCAGCCCAATATCAGCATCAGCCCAATATCAGCATCAGCCCAATATCAGCATCAGCCCAATATCAGCATCAGCCCAATATCAGCATCAGCCCAATATCAGCATCAGCCCAATATCAGCATCAGCCCAATATCAGCATCAGCCCAATATCAGCATCAGCCCAATATCAGCATCAGCCCAATATCAGCATCAGCCCAATATCAGCATCAGCCCAATATCAGCATCAGCCCAATATCAGCATCAGCCCAATATCAGCATCAGCCCAATATCAGCATCAGCCCAATATCAGCATCAGCCCAATATCAGCATCAGCCCAATATCAGCATCAGCCCAATATCAGCATCAGCCCAATATCAGCATCAGCCCAATATCAGCATCAGCCCAATATCAGCATCAGCCCAATATCAGCATCAGCCCAATATCAGCATCAGCCCAATATCAGCATCAGCCCAATATCAGCATCAGCCCAATATCAGCATCAGCCCAATATCAGCATCAGCCCAATATCAGCATCAGCCCAATATCAGCATCAGCCCAATATCAGCATCAGCCCAATATCAGCATCAGCCCAATATCAGCATCAGCCCAATATCAGCATCAGCCCAATATCAGCATCAGCCCAATATCAGCATCAGCCCAATATCAGCATCAGCCCAATATCAGCATCAGCCCAATATCAGCATCAGCCCTAGACACTCTGCAGGCCTATAAGCTTGGCTGGGGGCAGAGAAGCAGCCCAATATGATATCAATATCAGCTGATGCTGATATTGGGCTGATGCTGATATTGGGCTGATGCTGATATTGGGCTGATGCTGATATTGGGCTGATGCTGATATTGGGCTGATGCTGATATTGGGCTGATGCTGATATTGGGCTGATGCTGATATTGGGCTGATGCTGATATTGGGCTGATGCTGATATTGGGCTGATGCTGATATTGGGCTGATGCTGATATTGGGCTGATGCTGATATTGGGCTGATGCTGATATTGGGCTGATGCTGATATTGGGCTGATGCTGATATTGGGCTGATGCTGATATTGGGCTGATGCTGATATTGGGCTGATGCTGATATTGGGCTGATGCTGATATTGGGCTGATGCTGATATTGGGCTGATGCTGATATTGGGCTGATGCTGATATTGGGCTGATGCTGATATTGGGCTGATGCTGATATTGGGCTGATGCTGATATTGGGCTGATGCTGATATTGGGCTGATGCTGATATTGGGCTGATGCTGATATTGGGCTGATGCTGATATTGGGCTGATGCTGATATTGGGCTGATGCTGATATTGGGCTGATGCTGATATTGGGCTGATGCTGATATTGGGCTGATGCTGATATTGGGCTGATGCTGATATTGGGCTGATGCTGATATTGGGCTGATGCTGATATTGGGCTGATGCTGATATTGGGCTGATGCTGATATTGGGCTGATGCTGATATTGGGCTGATGCTGATATTGGGCTGATGCTGATATTGGGCTGATGCTGATATTGGGCTGATGCTGATATTGGGCTGATGCTGATATTGGGCTGATGCTGATATTGGGCTGATGCTGATATTGGGCTGATGCTGATATTGGGCTGATGCTGATATTGGGCTGATGCTGATATTGGGCTGATGCTGATATTGGGCTGATGCTGATATTGGGCTGATGCTGATATTGGGCTGATGCTGATATTGGGCTGATGCTGATATTGGGCTGATGCTGATATTGGGCTGATGCTGATATTGGGCTGATGCTGATATTGGGCTGATGCTGATATTGGGCTGATGCTGATATTGGGCTGATGCTGATATTGGGCTGATGCTGATATTGGGCTGATGCTGATATTGGGCTGATGCTGATATTGGGCTGATGCTGATATTGGGCTGATGCTGATATTGGGCTGATGCTGATATTGGGCTGATGCTGATATTGGGCTGATGCTGATATTGGGCTGATGCTGATATTGGGCTGATGCTGATATTGGGCTGATGCTGATATTGGGCTGATGCTGATATTGGGCTGATGCTGATATTGGGCTGATGCTGATATTGGGCTGATGCTGATATTGGGCTGATGCTGATATTGGGCTGATGCTGATATTGGGCTGATGCTGATATTGGGCTGATGCTGATATTGGGCTGATGCTGATATTGGGCTGATGCTGATATTGGGCTGATGCTGATATTGGGCTGATGCTGATATTGGGCTGATGCTGATATTGGGCTGATGCTGATATTGGGCTGATGCTGATATTGGGCTGATGCTGATATTGGGCTGATGCTGATATTGGGCTGATGCTGATATTGGGCTGATGCTGATATTGGGCTGATGCTGATATTGGGCTGATGCTGATATTGGGCTGATGCTGATATTGGGCTGATGCTGATATTGGGCTGATGCTGATATTGGGCTGATGCTGATATTGGGCTGATGCTGATATTGGGCTGATGCTGATATTGGGCTGATGCTGATATTGGGCTGATATTGATATTGGGCTGATATTGATATTGGGCTGATATAGGCCTGCAGAGTGTCTAGTTTTGAAGATACAGACTCTGCTAAGCAAAAGTGAACAGGGCCAAACTGGGCTTATTTCGCTGTGAAAGTGACATTTAGGCACGGACTTGGAAAACCTTGTCTGAACCCCTCCATCCTTCCTGTAGCTGCTCAGACTCTGCTTCTCTGCCCCCAGCCAAGCTTATAGGCCTGCAGAGTGTCTAGTTTTGAAGATACAGACTCTGCTAAGCAAAAGTGAACAGGGCCAAACTGGGCTTATTTCGCTGTGAAAGTGACATTTAGGCACGGAGTTGGAAAACCTTGTCTGAACCCCTCCATCCTTCCTGTAGCTGCTCAGACTCTGCTTCTCTGCCCCCAGCCAAGCTTATAGGCCTGCAGAGTGTCTAGTTTTGAAGATACAGACTCTGCTAAGCAAAAGTGAACAGGGCCAAACTGGGCTTATTTCGCTGTGAAAGTGACATTTAGGCACGGAGTTGGAAAACCTTGTCTGAACCCCTCCATCCTTCCTGTAGCTGCTCAGACTCTGCTTCTCTGCCCCCAGCCAAGCTTATAGGCCTGCAGAGTGTCTAGTTTTGAAGATACAGACTCTGCTAAGCAAAAGTGAACAGGGCCAAACTGGGCTTATTTCGCTGTGAAAGTGACATTTAGGCACGGAGTTGGAAAACCTTGTCTGAACCCCTCCATCCTTCCTGTAGCTGCTCAGACTCTGCTTCTCTGCCCCCAGCCAAGCTTATAGGCCTGCAGAGTGTCTAGTTTTGAAGATACAGACTCTGCTAAGCAAAAGTGAACAGGGCCAAACTGGGCTTATTTCGCTGTGAAAGTGACATTTAGGCACGGAGTTGGAAAACCTTGTCTGAACCCCTCCATCCTTCCTGTAGCTGCTCAGACTCTGCTTCTCTGCCCCCAGCCAAGCTTATAGGCCTGCAGAGTGTCTAGTTTTGAAGATACAGACTCTGCTAAGCAAAAGTGAACAGGGCCAAACTGGGCTTATTTCGCTGTGAAAGTGACATTTAGGCACGGAGTTGGAAAACCTTGTCTGAACCCCTCCATCCTTCCTGTAGCTGCTCAGACTCTGCTTCTCTGCCCCCAGCCAAGCTTATAGGCCTGCAGAGTGTCTAGTTTTGAAGATACAGACTCTGCTAAGCAAAAGTGAACAGGGCCAAACTGGGCTTATTTCGCTGTGAAAGTGACATTTAGGCACGGAGTTGGAAAACCTTGTCTGAACCCCTCCATCCTTCCTGTAGCTGCTCAGACTCTGCTTCTCTGCCCCCAGCCAAGCTTATAGGCCTGCAGAGTGTCTAGTTTTGAAGATACAGACTCTGCTAAGCAAAAGTGAACAGGGCCAAACTGGGCTTATTTCGCTGTGAAAGTGACATTTAGGCACGGAGTTGGAAAACCTTGTCTGAACCCCTCCATCCTTCCTGTAGCTGCTCAGACTCTGCTTCTCTGCCCCCAGCCAAGCTTATAGGCCTGCAGAGTGTCTAGTTTTGAAGATACAGACTCTGCTAAGCAAAAGTGAACAGGGCCAAACTGGGCTTATTTCGCTGTGAAAGTGACATTTAGGCACGGAGTTGGAAAACCTTGTCTGAACCCCTCCATCCTTCCTGTAGCTGCTCAGACTCTGCTTCTCTGCCCCCAGCCAAGCTTATAGGCCTGCAGAGTGTCTAGTTTTGAAGATACAGACTCTGCTAAGCAAAAGTTAACAGGGCCAAACTGGGCTTATTTCGCTGTGAAAGTGACATTTAGGCACGGAGTTGGAAAACCTTGTCTGAACCCCTCCATCCTTCCTGTAGCTGCTCAGACTCTGCTTCTCTGCCCCCAGCCAAGCTTATAGGCCTGCAGAGTGTCTAGTTTTGAAGATACAGACTCTGCTAAGCAAAAGTGAACAGGGCCAAACTGGGCTTATTTCGCTGTGAAAGTGACATTTAGGCACGGAGTTGGAAAACCTTGTCTGAACCCCTCCATCCTTCCTGTAGCTGCTCAGACTCTGCTTCTCTGCCCCCAGCCAAGCTTATAGGCCTGCAGAGTGTCTAGTTTTGAAGATACAGACTCTGCTAAGCAAAAGTGAACAGGGCCAAACTGGGCTTATTTCGCTGTGAAAGTGACATTTAGGCACGGAGTTGGAAAACCTTGTCTGAACCCCTCCATCCTTCCTGTAGCTGCTCAGACTCTGCTTCTCTGCCCCCAGCCAAGCTTATAGGCCTGCAGAGTGTCTAGTTTTGAAGATACAGACTCTGCTAAGCAAAAGTGAACAGGGCCAAACTGGGCTTATTTCGCTGTGAAAGTGACATTTAGGCACGGAGTTGGAAAACCTTGTCTGAACCCCTCCATCCTTCCTGTAGCTGCTCAGACTCTGCTTCTCTGCCCCCAGCCAAGCTTATAGGCCTGCAGAGTGTCTAGTTTTGAAGATACAGACTCTGCTAAGCAAAAGTGAACAGGGCCAAACTGGGCTTATTTCGCTGTGAAATTTCGATGTCACTTTCACAGCGAAATAAGCCCAGTTTGGCCCTGTTCACTTTTGCTTAGCAGAGTCTGTATCTTCAAAACTAGACACTCTGCAGGCCTATAAGCTTGGCTGGGGGCAGAGAAGCAGAGTCTGAGCAGCTACAGGAAGGATGGAGGGGTTCAGACAAGGTTTTCCAACTCCGTGCCTAAATGTCACTTTCACAGCGAAATAAGCCCAGTTTGGCCCTGTTCACTTTTGCTTAGCAGAGTCTGTATCTTCAAAACTAGACACTCTGCAGGCCTATAAGCTTGGCTGGGGGCAGAGAAGCAGAGTCTGAGCAGCTACAGGAAGGATGGAGGGGTTCAGACAAGGTTTTCCAACTCCGTGCCTAAATGTCACTTTCACAGCGAAATAAGCCCAGTTTGGCCCTGTTCACTTTTGCTTAGCAGAGTCTGTATCTTCAAAACTAGACACTCTGCAGGCCTATAAGCTTGGCTGGGGGCAGAGAAGCAGAGTCTGAGCAGCTACAGGAAGGATGGAGGGGTTCAGACAAGGTTTTCCAACTCCGTGCCTAAATGTCACTTTCACAGCGAAATAAGCCCAGTTTGGCCCTGTTCACTTTTGCTTAGCAGAGTCTGTATCTTCAAAACTAGACACTCTGCAGGCCTATAAGCTTGGCTGGGGGCAGAGAAGCAGAGTCTGAGCAGCTACAGGAAGGATGGAGGGGTTCAGACAAGGTTTTCCAACTCCGTGCCTAAATGTCACTTTCACAGCGAAATAAGCCCAGTTTGGCCCTGTTCACTTTTGCTTAGCAGAGTCTGTATCTTCAAAACTAGACACTCTGCAGGCCTATAAGCTTGGCTGGGGGCAGAGAAGCAGAGTCTGAGCAGCTACAGGAAGGATGGAGGGGTTCAGACAAGGTTTTCCAACTCCGTGCCTAAATGTCACTTTCACAGCGAAATAAGCCCAGTTTGGCCCTGTTCACTTTTGCTTAGCAGAGTCTGTATCTTCAAAACTAGACACTCTGCAGGCCTATAAGCTTGGCTGGGGGCAGAGAAGCAGAGTCTGAGCAGCTACAGGAAGGATGGAGGGGTTCAGACAAGGTTTTCCAACTCCGTGCCTAAATGTCACTTTCACAGCGAAATAAGCCCAGTTTGGCCCTGTTCACTTTTGCTTAGCAGAGTCTGTATCTTCAAAACTAGACACTCTGCAGGCCTATAAGCTTGGCTGGGGGCAGAGAAGCAGAGTCTGAGCAGCTACAGGAAGGATGGAGGGGTTCAGACAAGGTTTTCCAACTCCGTGCCTAAATGTCACTTTCACAGCGAAATAAGCCCAGTTTGGCCCTGTTCACTTTTGCTTAGCAGAGTCTGTATCTTCAAAACTAGACACTCTGCAGGCCTATAAGCTTGGCTGGGGGCAGAGAAGCAGAGTCTGAGCAGCTACAGGAAGGATGGAGGGGTTCAGACAAGGTTTTCCAACTCCGTGCCTAAATGTCACTTTCACAGCGAAATAAGCCCAGTTTGGCCCTGTTCACTTTTGCTTAGCAGAGTCTGTATCTTCAAAACTAGACACTCTGCAGGCCTATAAGCTTGGCTGGGGGCAGAGAAGCAGAGTCTGAGCAGCTACAGGAAGGATGGAGGGGTTCAGACAAGGTTTTCCAACTCCGTGCCTAAATGTCACTTTCACAGCGAAATAAGCCCAGTTTGGCCCTGTTCACTTTTGCTTAGCAGAGTCTGTATCTTCAAAACTAGACACTCTGCAGGCCTATAAGCTTGGCTGGGGGCAGAGAAGCAGAGTCTGAGCAGCTACAGGAAGGATGGAGGGGTTCAGACAAGGTTTTCCAAGTCCGTGCCTAAATCTCACTTTCACAGCGAAATAAGCCCAGTTTGGCCCTGTTCACTTTTGCTTAGCAGAGTCTGTATCTTCAAAACTAGACACTCTGCAGGCCTATATCAGCCCAATATCAATATCAGCCCAATATCAATATCAGCCCAATATCAGCATCAGCCCAATATCAGCATCAGCCCAATATCAGCATCAGCCCAATATCAGCATCAGCCCAATATCAGCATCAGCCCAATATCAGCATCAGCCCAATATCAGCATCAGCCCAATATCAGCATCAGCCCAATATCAGCATCAGCCCAATATCAGCATCAGCCCAATATCAGCATCAGCCCAATATCAGCATCAGCCCAATATCAGCATCAGCCCAATATCAGCATCAGCCCAATATCAGCATCAGCCCAATATCAGCATCAGCCCAATATCAGCATCAGCCCAATATCAGCATCAGCCCAATATCAGCATCAGCCCAATATCAGCATCAGCCCAATATCAGCATCAGCCCAATATCAGCATCAGCCCAATATCAGCATCAGCCCAATATCAGCATCAGCCCAATATCAGCATCAGCCCAATATCAGCATCAGCCCAATATCAGCATCAGCCCAATATCAGCATCAGCCCAATATCAGCATCAGCCCAATATCAGCATCAGCCCAATATCAGCATCAGCCCAATATCAGCATCAGCCCAATATCAGCATCAGCCCAATATCAGCATCAGCCCAATATCAGCATCAGCCCAATATCAGCATCAGCCCAATATCAGCATCAGCCCAATATCAGCATCAGCCCAATATCAGCATCAGCCCAATATCAGCATCAGCCCAATATCAGCATCAGCCCAATATCAGCATCAGCCCAATATCAGCATCAGCCCAATATCAGCATCAGCCCAATATCAGCATCAGCCCAATATCAGCATCAGCCCAATATCAGCATCAGCCCAATATCAGCATCAGCCCAATATCAGCATCAGCCCAATATCAGCATCAGCCCAATATCAGCATCAGCCCAATATCAGCATCAGCCCAATATCAGCATCAGCCCAATATCAGCATCAGCCCAATATCAGCATCAGCCCAATATCAGCATCAGCCCAATATCAGCATCAGCCCAATATCAGCATCAGCCCAATATCAGCATCAGCCCAATATCAGCATCAGCCCAATATCAGCATCAGCCCAATATCAGCATCAGCCCAATATCAGCATCAGCCCAATATCAGCATCAGCCCAATATCAGCATCAGCCCAATATCAGCATCAGCCCAATATCAGCATCAGCCCAATATCAGCATCAGCCCAATATCAGCATCAGCCCAATATCAGCATCAGCTGATATTATATCATATTGGGCTGCTTCTCTGCCCCCAGCCAAGCTTATAGGCCTGCAGAGTGTCTAGGGCTGATGCTGATATTGGGCTGATGCTGATATTGGGCTCATGCTGATATTGGGCTGATGCTGATATTGGGCTGATGCTGATATTGGGCTGATGCTGATATTGGGCTGATGCTGATATTGGGCTGATGCTGATATTGGGCTGATGCTGATATTGGGCTGATGCTGATATTGGGCTGATGCTGATATTGGGCTGATGCTGATATTGGGCTGATGCTGATATTGGGCTGATGCTGATATTGGGCTGATGCTGATATTGGGCTGATGCTGATATTGGGCTGATGCTGATATTGGGCTGATGCTGATATTGGGCTGATGCTGATATTGGGCTGATGCTGATATTGGGCTGATGCTGATATTGGGCTGATGCTGATATTGGGCTGATGCTGATATTGGGCTGATGCTGATATTGGGCTGATGCTGATATTGGGCTGATGCTGATATTGGGCTGATGCTGATATTGGGCTGATGCTGATATTGGGCTGATGCTGATATTGGGCTGATGCTGATATTGGGCTGATGCTGATATTGGGCTGATGCTGATATTGGGCTGATGCTGATATTGGGCTGATGCTGATATTGGGCTGATGCTGATATTGGGCTGATGCTGATATTGGGCTGATGCTGATATTGGGCTGATGCTGATATTGGGCTGATGCTGATATTGGGCTGATGCTGATATTGGGCTGATGCTGATATTGGGCTGATGCTGATATTGGGCTGATGCTGATATTGGGCTGATGCTGATATTGGGCTGATGCTGATATTGGGCTGATGCTGATATTGGGCTGATGCTGATATTGGGCTGATGCTGATATTGGGCTGATGCTGATATTGGGCTGATGCTGATATTGGGCTGATGCTGATATTGGGCTGATGCTGATATTGGGCTGATGCTGATATTGGGCTGATGCTGATATTGGGCTGATGCTGATATTGGGCTGATGCTGATATTGGGCTGATGCTGATATTGGGCTGATGCTGATATTGGGCTGATGCTGATATTGGGCTGATGCTGATATTGGGCTGATGCTGATATTGGGCTGATGCTGATATTGGGCTGATGCTGATATTGGGCTGATGCTGATATTGGGCTGATGCTGATATTGGGCTGATGCTGATATTGGGCTGATGCTGATATTGGGCTGATGCTGATATTGGGCTGATGCTGATATTGGGCTGATGCTGATATTGGGCTGATGCTGATATTGGGCTGATGCTGATATTGGGCTGATGCTGATATTGGGCTGATGCTGATATTGGGCTGATGCTGATATTGGGCTGATGCTGATATTGGGCTGATGCTGATATTGGGCTGATGCTGATATTGGGCTGATGCTGATATTGGGCTGATGCTGATATTGGGCTGATGCTGATATTGGGCTGATGCTGATATTGGGCTGATGCTGATATTGGGCTGATGCTGATATTGGGCTGATGCTGATATTGGGCTGATGCTGATATTGGGCTGATGCTGATATTGGGCTGATGCTGATATTGGGCTGATGCTGATATTGGGCTGATGCTGATATTGGGCTGATGCTGATATTGGGCTGATGCTGATATTGGGCTGATGCTGATATTGGGCTGATGCTGATATTGGGCTGATGCTGATATTGGGCTGATATTGATATTGGGCTGATATTGATATTGGGCTGATATTGATATTGGGCTGATATAGGCCTGCAGAGTGTCTAGTTTTGAAGATACAGACTCTGCTAAGCAAAAGTGAACAGGGCCAAACTGGGCTTATTTCGCTGTGAAAGTGAGATTTAGGCACGGACTTGGAAAACCTTGTCTGAACCCCTCCATCCTTCCTGTAGCTGCTCAGACTCTGCTTCTCTGCCCCCAGCCAAGCTTATAGGCCTGCAGAGTGTCTAGTTTTGAAGATACAGACTCTGCTAAGCAAAAGTGAACAGGGCCAAACTGGGCTTATTTCGCTGTGAAAGTGACATTTAGGCACGGAGTTGGAAAACCTTGTCTGAACCCCTCCATCCTTCCTGTAGCTGCTCAGACTCTGCTTCTCTGCCCCCAGCCAAGCTTATAGGCCTGCAGAGTGTCTAGTTTTGAAGATACAGACTCTGCTAAGCAAAAGTGAACAGGGCCAAACTGGGCTTATTTCGCTGTGAAAGTGACATTTAGGCACGGAGTTGGAAAACCTTGTCTGAACCCCTCCATCCTTCCTGTAGCTGCTCAGACTCTGCTTCTCTGCCCCCAGCCAAGCTTATAGGCCTGCAGAGTGTCTAGTTTTGAAGATACAGACTCTGCTAAGCAAAAGTGAACAGGGCCAAACTGGGCTTATTTCGCTGTGAAAGTGACATTTAGGCACGGAGTTGGAAAACCTTGTCTGAACCCCTCCATCCTTCCTGTAGCTGCTCAGACTCTGCTTCTCTGCCCCCAGCCAAGCTTATAGGCCTGCAGAGTGTCTAGTTTTGAAGATACAGACTCTGCTAAGCAAAAGTGAACAGGGCCAAACTGGGCTTATTTCGCTGTGAAAGTGACATTTAGGCACGGAGTTGGAAAACCTTGTCTGAACCCCTCCATCCTTCCTGTAGCTGCTCAGACTCTGCTTCTCTGCCCCCAGCCAAGCTTATAGGCCTGCAGAGTGTCTAGTTTTGAAGATACAGACTCTGCTAAGCAAAAGTGAACAGGGCCAAACTGGGCTTATTTCGCTGTGAAAGTGACATTTAGGCACGGAGTTGGAAAACCTTGTCTGAACCCCTCCATCCTTCCTGTAGCTGCTCAGACTCTGCTTCTCTGCCCCCAGCCAAGCTTATAGGCCTGCAGAGTGTCTAGTTTTGAAGATACAGACTCTGCTAAGCAAAAGTGAACAGGGCCAAACTGGGCTTATTTCGCTGTGAAAGTGACATTTAGGCACGGAGTTGGAAAACCTTGTCTGAACCCCTCCATCCTTCCTGTAGCTGCTCAGACTCTGCTTCTCTGCCCCCAGCCAAGCTTATAGGCCTGCAGAGTGTCTAGTTTTGAAGATACAGACTCTGCTAAGCAAAAGTGAACAGGGCCAAACTGGGCTTATTTCGCTGTGAAAGTGACATTTAGGCACGGAGTTGGAAAACCTTGTCTGAACCCCTCCATCCTTCCTGTAGCTGCTCAGACTCTGCTTCTCTGCCCCCAGCCAAGCTTATAGGCCTGCAGAGTGTCTAGTTTTGAAGATACAGACTCTGCTAAGCAAAAGTGAACAGGGCCAAACTGGGCTTATTTCGCTGTGAAAGTGACATTTAGGCACGGAGTTGGAAAACCTTGTCTGAACCCCTCCATCCTTCCTGTAGCTGCTCAGACTCTGCTTCTCTGCCCCCAGCCAAGCTTATAGGCCTGCAGAGTGTCTAGTTTTGAAGATACAGACTCTGCTAAGCAAAAGTGAACAGGGCCAAACTGGGCTTATTTCGCTGTGAAAGTGACATTTAGGCACGGAGTTGGAAAACCTTGTCTGAACCCCTCCATCCTTCCTGTAGCTGCTCAGACTCTGCTTCTCTGCCCCCAGCCAAGCTTATAGGCCTGCAGAGTGTCTAGTTTTGAAGATACAGACTCTGCTAAGCAAAAGTGAACAGGGCCAAACTGGGCTTATTTCGCTGTGAAAGTGACATTTAGGCACGGAGTTGGAAAACCTTGTCTGAACCCCTCCATCCTTCCTGTAGCTGCTCAGACTCTGCTTCTCTGCCCCCAGCCAAGCTTATAGGCCTGCAGAGTGTCTAGTTTTGAAGATACAGACTCTGCTAAGCAAAAGTGAACAGGGCCAAACTGGGCTTATTTCGCTGTGAAAGTGACATTTAGGCACGGAGTTGGAAAACCTTGTCTGAACCCCTCCATCCTTCCTGTAGCTGCTCAGACTCTGCTTCTCTGCCCCCAGCCAAGCTTATAGGCCTGCAGAGTGTCTAGTTTTGAAGATACAGACTCTGCTAAGCAAAAGTGAACAGGGCCAAACTGGGCTTATTTCGCTGTGAAAGTGACATTTAGGCACGGAGTTGGAAAACCTTGTCTGAACCCCTCCATCCTTCCTGTAGCTGCTCAGACTCTGCTTCTCTGCCCCCAGCCAAGCTTATAGGCCTGCAGAGTGTCTAGTTTTGAAGATACAGACTCTGCTAAGCAAAAGTGAACAGGGCCAAACTGGGCTTATTTCGCTGTGAAAGTGACATCGAAATTTCACAGCGAAATAAGCCCAGTTTGGCCCTGTTCACTTTTGCTTAGCAGAGTCTGTATCTTCAAAACTAGACACTCTGCAGGCCTATAAGCTTGGCTGGGGGCAGAGAAGCAGAGTCTGAGCAGCTACAGGAAGGATGGAGGGGTTCAGACAAGGTTTTCCAACTCCGTGCCTAAATGTCACTTTCACAGCGAAATAAGCCCAGTTTGGCCCTGTTCACTTTTGCTTAGCAGAGTCTGTATCTTCAAAACTAGACACTCTGCAGGCCTATAAGCTTGGCTGGGGGCAGAGAAGCAGAGTCTGAGCAGCTACAGGAAGGATGGAGGGGTTCAGACAAGGTTTTCCAACTCCGTGCCTAAATGTCACTTTCACAGCGAAATAAGCCCAGTTTGGCCCTGTTCACTTTTGCTTAGCAGAGTCTGTATCTTCAAAACTAGACACTCTGCAGGCCTATAAGCTTGGCTGGGGGCAGAGAAGCAGAGTCTGAGCAGCTACAGGAAGGATGGAGGGGTTCAGACAAGGTTTTCCAACTCCGTGCCTAAATGTCACTTTCACAGCGAAATAAGCCCAGTTTGGCCCTGTTCACTTTTGCTTAGCAGAGTCTGTATCTTCAAAACTAGACACTCTGCAGGCCTATAAGCTTGGCTGGGGGCAGAGAAGCAGAGTCTGAGCAGCTACAGGAAGGATGGAGGGGTTCAGACAAGGTTTTCCAACTCCGTGCCTAAATGTCACTTTCACAGCGAAATAAGCCCAGTTTGGCCCTGTTCACTTTTGCTTAGCAGAGTCTGTATCTTCAAAACTAGACACTCTGCAGGCCTATAAGCTTGGCTGGGGGCAGAGAAGCAGAGTCTGAGCAGCTACAGGAAGGATGGAGGGGTTCAGACAAGGTTTTCCAACTCCGTGCCTAAATGTCACTTTCACAGCGAAATAAGCCCAGTTTGGCCCTGTTCACTTTTGCTTAGCAGAGTCTGTATCTTCAAAACTAGACACTCTGCAGGCCTATAAGCTTGGCTGGGGGCAGAGAAGCAGAGTCTGAGCAGCTACAGGAAGGATGGAGGGGTTCAGACAAGGTTTTCCAACTCCGTGCCTAAATGTCACTTTCACAGCGAAATAAGCCCAGTTTGGCCCTGTTCACTTTTGCTTAGCAGAGTCTGTATCTTCAAAACTAGACACTCTGCAGGCCTATAAGCTTGGCTGGGGGCAGAGAAGCAGAGTCTGAGCAGCTACAGGAAGGATGGAGGGGTTCAGACAAGGTTTTCCAACTCCGTGCCTAAATGTCACTTTCACAGCGAAATAAGCCCAGTTTGGCCCTGTTCACTTTTGCTTAGCAGAGTCTGTATCTTCAAAACTAGACACTCTGCAGGCCTATAAGCTTGGCTGGGGGCAGAGAAGCAGAGTCTGAGCAGCTACAGGAAGGATGGAGGGGTTCAGACAAGGTTTTCCAACTCCGTGCCTAAATGTCACTTTCACAGCGAAATAAGCCCAGTTTGGCCCTGTTCACTTTTGCTTAGCAGAGTCTGTATCTTCAAAACTAGACACTCTGCAGGCCTATAAGCTTGGCTGGGGGCAGAGAAGCAGAGTCTGAGCAGCTACAGGAAGGATGGAGGGGTTCAGACAAGGTTTTCCAACTCCGTGCCTAAATGTCACTTTCACAGCGAAATAAGCCCAGTTTGGCCCTGTTCACTTTTGCTTAGCAGAGTCTGTATCTTCAAAACTAGACACTCTGCAGGCCTATAAGCTTGGCTGGGGGCAGAGAAGCAGAGTCTGAGCAGCTACAGGAAGGATGGAGGGGTTCAGACAAGGTTTTCCAACTCCGTGCCTAAATGTCACTTTCACAGCGAAATAAGCCCAGTTTGGCCCTGTTCACTTTTGCTTAGCAGAGTCTGTATCTTCAAAACTAGACACTCTGCAGGCCTATAAGCTTGGCTGGGGGCAGAGAAGCAGAGTCTGAGCAGCTACAGGAAGGATGGAGGGGTTCAGACAAGGTTTTCCAACTCCGTGCCTAAATGTCACTTTCACAGCGAAATAAGCCCAGTTTGGCCCTGTTCACTTTTGCTTAGCAGAGTCTGTATCTTCAAAACTAGACACTCTGCAGGCCTATAAGCTTGGCTGGGGGCAGAGAAGCAGAGTCTGAGCAGCTACAGGAAGGATGGAGGGGTTCAGACAAGGTTTTCCAACTCCGTGCCTAAATGTCACTTTCACAGCGAAATAAGCCCAGTTTGGCCCTGTTCACTTTTGCTTAGCAGAGTCTGTATCTTCAAAACTAGACACTCTGCAGGCCTATAAGCTTGGCTGGGGGCAGAGAAGCAGAGTCTGAGCAGCTACAGGAAGGATGGAGGGGTTCAGACAAGGTTTTCCAACTCCGTGCCTAAATGTCACTTTCACAGCGAAATAAGCCCAGTTTGGCCCTGTTCACTTTTGCTTAGCAGAGTCTGTATCTTCAAAACTAGACACTCTGCAGGCCTATAAGCTTGGCTGGGGGCAGAGAAGCAGAGTCTGAGCAGCTACAGGAAGGATGGAGGGGTTCAGACAAGGTTTTCCAACTCCGTGCCTAAATGTCACTTTCACAGCGAAATAAGCCCAGTTTGGCCCTGTTCACTTTTGCTTAGCAGAGTCTGTATCTTCAAAACTAGACACTCTGCAGGCCTATAAGCTTGGCTGGGGGCAGAGAAGCAGAGTCTGAGCAGCTACAGGAAGGATGGAGGGGTTCAGACAAGGTTTTCCAACTCCGTGCCTAAATGTCACTTTCACAGCGAAATAAGCCCAGTTTGGCCCTGTTCACTTTTGCTTAGCAGAGTCTGTATCTTCAAAACTAGACACTCTGCAGGCCTATAAGCTTGGCTGGGGGCAGAGAAGCAGAGTCTGAGCAGCTACAGGAAGGATGGAGGGGTTCAGACAAGGTTTTCCAACTCCGTGCCTAAATGTCACTTTCACAGCGAAATAAGCCCAGTTTGGCCCTGTTCACTTTTGCTTAGCAGAGTCTGTATCTTCAAAACTAGACACTCTGCAGGCCTATAAGCTTGGCTGGGGGCAGAGAAGCAGAGTCTGAGCAGCTACAGGAAGGATGGAGGGGTTCAGACAAGGTTTTCCAACTCCGTGCCTAAATGTCACTTTCACAGCGAAATAAGCCCAGTTTGGCCCTGTTCACTTTTGCTTAGCAGAGTCTGTATCTTCAAAACTAGACACTCTGCAGGCCTATAAGCTTGGCTGGGGGCAGAGAAGCAGAGTCTGAGCAGCTACAGGAAGGATGGAGGGGTTCAGACAAGGTTTTCCAACTCCGTGCCTAAATGTCACTTTCACAGCGAAATAAGCCCAGTTTGGCCCTGTTCACTTTTGCTTAGCAGAGTCTGTATCTTCAAAACTAGACACTCTGCAGGCCTATAAGCTTGGCTGGGGGCAGAGAAGCAGAGTCTGAGCAGCTACAGGAAGGATGGAGGGGTTCAGACAAGGTTTTCCAACTCCGTGCCTAAATGTCACTTTCACAGCGAAATAAGCCCAGTTTGGCCCTGTTCACTTTTGCTTAGCAGAGTCTGTATCTTCAAAACTAGACACTCTGCAGGCCTATAAGCTTGGCTGGGGGCAGAGAAGCAGAGTCTGAGCAGCTACAGGAAGGATGGAGGGGTTCAGACAAGGTTTTCCAACTCCGTGCCTAAATGTCACTTTCACAGCGAAATAAGCCCAGTTTGGCCCTGTTCACTTTTGCTTAGCAGAGTCTGTATCTTCAAAACTAGACACTCTGCAGGCCTATAAGCTTGGCTGGGGGCAGAGAAGCAGAGTCTGAGCAGCTACAGGAAGGATGGAGGGGTTCAGACAAGGTTTTCCAACTCCGTGCCTAAATGTCACTTTCACAGCGAAATAAGCCCAGTTTGGCCCTGTTCACTTTTGCTTAGCAGAGTCTGTATCTTCAAAACTAGACACTCTGCAGGCCTATAAGCTTGGCTGGGGGCAGAGAAGCAGAGTCTGAGCAGCTACAGGAAGGATGGAGGGGTTCAGACAAGGTTTTCCAACTCCGTGCCTAAATGTCACTTTCACAGCGAAATAAGCCCAGTTTGGCCCTGTTCACTTTTGCTTAGCAGAGTCTGTATCTTCAAAACTAGACACTCTGCAGGCCTATAAGCTTGGCTGGGGGCAGAGAAGCAGAGTCTGAGCAGCTACAGGAAGGATGGAGGGGTTCAGACAAGGTTTTCCAAGTCCGTGCCTAAATCTCACTTTCACAGCGAAATAAGCCCAGTTTGGCCCTGTTCACTTTTGCTTAGCAGAGTCTGTATCTTCAAAACTAGACACTCTGCAGGCCTATATCAGCCCAATATCAATATCAGCCCAATATCAATATCAGCCCAATATCAGCATCAGCCCAATATCAGCATCAGCCCAATATCAGCATCAGCCCAATATCAGCATCAGCCCAATATCAGCATCAGCCCAATATCAGCATCAGCCCAATATCAGCATCAGCCCAATATCAGCATCAGCCCAATATCAGCATCAGCCCAATATCAGCATCAGCCCAATATCAGCATCAGCCCAATATCAGCATCAGCCCAATATCAGCATCAGCCCAATATCAGCATCAGCCCAATATCAGCATCAGCCCAATATCAGCATCAGCCCAATATCAGCATCAGCCCAATATCAGCATCAGCCCAATATCAGCATCAGCCCAATATCAGCATCAGCCCAATATCAGCATCAGCCCAATATCAGCATCAGCCCAATATCAGCATCAGCCCAATATCAGCATCAGCCCAATATCAGCATCAGCCCAATATCAGCATCAGCCCAATATCAGCATCAGCCCAATATCAGCATCAGCCCAATATCAGCATCAGCCCAATATCAGCATCAGCCCAATATCAGCATCAGCCCAATATCAGCATCAGCCCAATATCAGCATCAGCCCAATATCAGCATCAGCCCAATATCAGCATCAGCCCAATATCAGCATCAGCCCAATATCAGCATCAGCCCAATATCAGCATCAGCCCAATATCAGCATCAGCCCAATATCAGCATCAGCCCAATATCAGCATCAGCCCAATATCAGCATCAGCCCAATATCAGCATCAGCCCAATATCAGCATCAGCCCAATATCAGCATCAGCCCAATATCAGCATCAGCCCAATATCAGCATCAGCCCAATATCAGCATCAGCCCAATATCAGCATCAGCCCAATATCAGCATCAGCCCAATATCAGCATCAGCCCAATATCAGCATCAGCCCAATATCAGCATCAGCCCAATATCAGCATCAGCCCAATATCAGCATCAGCCCAATATCAGCATCAGCCCAATATCAGCATCAGCCCAATATCAGCATCAGACCAATATCAGCATCAGCCCAATATCAGCATCAGCCCAATATCAGCATCAGCCCAATATCAGCATCAGCCCAATATCAGCATCAGCCCAATATCAGCATCAGCCCAATATCAGCATCAGCCCAATATCAGCATCAGCCCAATATCAGCATCAGCCCAATATCAGCATCAGCCCAATATCAGCATCAGCCCAATATCAGCATCAGCCCAATATCAGCATCAGCCCAATATCAGCATCAGCCCAATATCAGCATCAGCCCAATATCAGCATCAGCCCAATATCAGCATCAGCCCAATATCAGCATCAGCCCAATATCAGCATCAGCCCAATATCAGCATCAGCCCAATATCAGCATCAGCCCAATATCAGCATCAGCCCAATATCAGCATCAGCCCAATATCAGCATCAGCCCAATATCAGCATCAGCCCAATATCAGCATCAGCCCAATATCAGCATCAGCCCAATATCAGCATCAGCCCAATATCAGCATCAGCCCTAGACACTCTGCAGGCCTATAAGCTTGGCTGGGGGCAGAGAAGCAGCCCAATATGATATAATATCAGCTGATGCTGATATTGGGCTGATGCTGATATTGGGCTGATGCTGATATTGGGCTGATGCTGATATTGGGCTGATGCTGATATTGGGCTGATGCTGATATTGGGCTGATGCTGATATTGGGCTGATGCTGATATTGGGCTGATGCTGATATTGGGCTGATGCTGATATTGGGCTGATGCTGATATTGGGCTGATGCTGATATTGGGCTGATGCTGATATTGGGCTGATGCTGATATTGGGCTGATGCTGATATTGGGCTGATGCTGATATTGGGCTGATGCTGATATTGGGCTGATGCTGATATTGGGCTGATGCTGATATTGGGCTGATGCTGATATTGGGCTGATGCTGATATTGGGCTGATGCTGATATTGGGCTGATGCTGATATTGGGCTGATGCTGATATTGGGCTGATGCTGATATTGGGCTGATGCTGATATTGGGCTGATGCTGATATTGGGCTGATGCTGATATTGGGCTGATGCTGATATTGGGCTGATGCTGATATTGGGCTGATGCTGATATTGGGCTGATGCTGATATTGGGCTGATGCTGATATTGGGCTGATGCTGATATTGGGCTGATGCTGATATTGGGCTGATGCTGATATTGGGCTGATGCTGATATTGGGCTGATGCTGATATTGGGCTGATGCTGATATTGGGCTGATGCTGATATTGGGCTGATGCTGATATTGGGCTGATGCTGATATTGGGCTGATGCTGATATTGGGCTGATGCTGATATTGGGCTGATGCTGATATTGGGCTGATGCTGATATTGGGCTGATGCTGATATTGGGCTGATGCTGATATTGGGCTGATGCTGATATTGGGCTGATGCTGATATTGGGCTGATGCTGATATTGGGCTGATGCTGATATTGGGCTGATGCTGATATTGGGCTGATGCTGATATTGGGCTGATGCTGATATTGGGCTGATGCTGATATTGGGCTGATGCTGATATTGGGCTGATGCTGATATTGGGCTGATGCTGATATTGGGCTGATGCTGATATTGGGCTGATGCTGATATTGGGCTGATGCTGATATTGGGCTGATGCTGATATTGGGCTGATGCTGATATTGGGCTGATGCTGATATTGGGCTGATGCTGATATTGGGCTGATGCTGATATTGGGCTGATGCTGATATTGGGCTGATGCTGATATTGGGCTGATGCTGATATTGGGCTGATGCTGATATTGGGCTGATGCTGATATTGGGCTGATGCTGATATTGGGCTGATGCTGATATTGGGCTGATGCTGATATTGGGCTGATGCTGATATTGGGCTGATGCTGATATTGGGCTGATGCTGATATTGGGCTGATGCTGATATTGGGCTGATATTGATATTGGGCTGATATTGATATTGGGCTGATATAGGCCTGCAGAGTGTCTAGTTTTGAAGATACAGACTCTGCTAAGCAAAAGTGAACAGGGCCAAACTGGGCTTATTTCGCTGTGAAAGTGAGATTTAGGCACGGACTTGGAAAACCTTGTCTGAACCCCTCCATCCTTCCTGTAGCTGCTCAGACTCTGCTTCTCTGCCCCCAGCCAAGCTTATAGGCCTGCAGAGTGTCTAGTTTTGAAGATACAGACTCTGCTAAGCAAAAGTGAACAGGGCCAAACTGGGCTTATTTCGCTGTGAAAGTGACATTTAGGCACGGAGTTGGAAAACCTTGTCTGAACCCCTCCATCCTTCCTGTAGCTGCTCAGACTCTGCTTCTCTGCCCCCAGCCAAGCTTATAGGCCTGCAGAGTGTCTAGTTTTGAAGATACAGACTCTGCTAAGCAAAAGTGAACAGGGCCAAACTGGGCTTATTTCGCTGTGAAAGTGACATTTAGGCACGGAGTTGGAAAACCTTGTCTGAACCCCTCCATCCTTCCTGTAGCTGCTCAGACTCTGCTTCTCTGCCCCCAGCCAAGCTTATAGGCCTGCAGAGTGTCTAGTTTTGAAGATACAGACTCTGCTAAGCAAAAGTGAACAGGGCCAAACTGGGCTTATTTCGCTGTGAAAGTGACATTTAGGCACGGAGTTGGAAAACCTTGTCTGAACCCCTCCATCCTTCCTGTAGCTGCTCAGACTCTGCTTCTCTGCCCCCAGCCAAGCTTATAGGCCTGCAGAGTGTCTAGTTTTGAAGATACAGACTCTGCTAAGCAAAAGTGAACAGGGCCAAACTGGGCTTATTTCGCTGTGAAAGTGACATTTAGGCACGGAGTTGGAAAACCTTGTCTGAACCCCTCCATCCTTCCTGTAGCTGCTCAGACTCTGCTTCTCTGCCCCCAGCCAAGCTTATAGGCCTGCAGAGTGTCTAGTTTTGAAGATACAGACTCTGCTAAGCAAAAGTGAACAGGGCCAAACTGGGCTTATTTCGCTGTGAAAGTGACATTTAGGCACGGAGTTGGAAAACCTTGTCTGAACCCCTCCATCCTTCCTGTAGCTGCTCAGACTCTGCTTCTCTGCCCCCAGCCAAGCTTATAGGCCTGCAGAGTGTCTAGTTTTGAAGATACAGACTCTGCTAAGCAAAAGTGAACAGGGCCAAACTGGGCTTATTTCGCTGTGAAAGTGACATTTAGGCACGGAGTTGGAAAACCTTGTCTGAACCCCTCCATCCTTCCTGTAGCTGCTCAGACTCTGCTTCTCTGCCCCCAGCCAAGCTTATAGGCCTGCAGAGTGTCTAGTTTTGAAGATACAGACTCTGCTAAGCAAAAGTGAACAGGGCCAAACTGGGCTTATTTCGCTGTGAAAGTGACATTTAGGCACGGAGTTGGAAAACCTTGTCTGAACCCCTCCATCCTTCCTGTAGCTGCTCAGACTCTGCTTCTCTGCCCCCAGCCAAGCTTATAGGCCTGCAGAGTGTCTAGTTTTGAAGATACAGACTCTGCTAAGCAAAAGTGAACAGGGCCAAACTGGGCTTATTTCGCTGTGAAAGTGACATTTAGGCACGGAGTTGGAAAACCTTGTCTGAACCCCTCCATCCTTCCTGTAGCTGCTCAGACTCTGCTTCTCTGCCCCCAGCCAAGCTTATAGGCCTGCAGAGTGTCTAGTTTTGAAGATACAGACTCTGCTAAGCAAAAGTGAACAGGGCCAAACTGGGCTTATTTCGCTGTGAAAGTGACATTTAGGCACGGAGTTGGAAAACCTTGTCTGAACCCCTCCATCCTTCCTGTAGCTGCTCAGACTCTGCTTCTCTGCCCCCAGCCAAGCTTATAGGCCTGCAGAGTGTCTAGTTTTGAAGATACAGACTCTGCTAAGCAAAAGTGAACAGGGCCAAACTGGGCTTATTTCGCTGTGAAAGTGACATTTAGGCACGGAGTTGGAAAACCTTGTCTGAACCCCTCCATCCTTCCTGTAGCTGCTCAGACTCTGCTTCTCTGCCCCCAGCCAAGCTTATAGGCCTGCAGAGTGTCTAGTTTTGAAGATACAGACTCTGCTAAGCAAAAGTGAACAGGGCCAAACTGGGCTTATTTCGCTGTGAAAGTGACATTTAGGCACGGAGTTGGAAAACCTTGTCTGAACCCCTCCATCCTTCCTGTAGCTGCTCAGACTCTGCTTCTCTGCCCCCAGCCAAGCTTATAGGCCTGCAGAGTGTCTAGTTTTGAAGATACAGACTCTGCTAAGCAAAAGTGAACAGGGCCAAACTGGGCTTATTTCGCTGTGAAAGTGACATTTAGGCACGGAGTTGGAAAACCTTGTCTGAACCCCTCCATCCTTCCTGTAGCTGCTCAGACTCTGCTTCTCTGCCCCCAGCCAAGCTTATAGGCCTGCAGAGTGTCTAGTTTTGAAGATACAGACTCTGCTAAGCAAAAGTGAACAGGGCCAAACTGGGCTTATTTCGCTGTGAAAGTGACATTTAGGCACGGAGTTGGAAAACCTTGTCTGAACCCCTCCATCCTTCCTGTAGCTGCTCAGACTCTGCTTCTCTGCCCCCAGCCAAGCTTATAGGCCTGCAGAGTGTCTAGTTTTGAAGATACAGACTCTGCTAAGCAAAAGTGAACAGGGCCAAACTGGGCTTATTTCGCTGTGAAAGTGACATTTAGGCACGGAGTTGGAAAACCTTGTCTGAACCCCTCCATCCTTCCTGTAGCTGCTCAGACTCTGCTTCTCTGCCCCCAGCCAAGCTTATAGGCCTGCAGAGTGTCTAGTTTTGAAGATACAGACTCTGCTAAGCAAAAGTGAACAGGGCCAAACTGGGCTTATTTCGCTGTGAAAGTGACATTTAGGCACGGAGTTGGAAAACCTTGTCTGAACCCCTCCATCCTTCCTGTAGCTGCTCAGACTCTGCTTCTCTGCCCCCAGCCAAGCTTATAGGCCTGCAGAGTGTCTAGTTTTGAAGATACAGACTCTGCTAAGCAAAAGTGAACAGGGCCAAACTGGGCTTATTTCGCTGTGAAAGTGACATTTAGGCACGGAGTTGGAAAACCTTGTCTGAACCCCTCCATCCTTCCTGTAGCTGCTCAGACTCTGCTTCTCTGCCCCCAGCCAAGCTTATAGGCCTGCAGAGTGTCTAGTTTTGAAGATACAGACTCTGCTAAGCAAAAGTGAACAGGGCCAAACTGGGCTTATTTCGCTGTGAAAGTGACATTTAGGCACGGAGTTGGAAAACCTTGTCTGAACCCCTCCATCCTTCCTGTAGCTGCTCAGACTCTGCTTCTCTGCCCCCAGCCAAGCTTATAGGCCTGCAGAGTGTCTAGTTTTGAAGATACAGACTCTGCTAAGCAAAAGTGAACAGGGCCAAACTGGGCTTATTTCGCTGTGAAAGTGACATTTAGGCACGGAGTTGGAAAACCTTGTCTGAACCCCTCCATCCTTCCTGTAGCTGCTCAGACTCTGCTTCTCTGCCCCCAGCCAAGCTTATAGGCCTGCAGAGTGTCTAGTTTTGAAGATACAGACTCTGCTAAGCAAAAGTGAACAGGGCCAAACTGGGCTTATTTCGCTGTGAAAGTGACATTTAGGCACGGAGTTGGAAAACCTTGTCTGAACCCCTCCATCCTTCCTGTAGCTGCTCAGACTCTGCTTCTCTGCCCCCAGCCAAGCTTATAGGCCTGCAGAGTGTCTAGTTTTGAAGATACAGACTCTGCTAAGCAAAAGTGAACAGGGCCAAACTGGGCTTATTTCGCTGTGAAAGTGACATTTAGGCACGGAGTTGGAAAACCTTGTCTGAACCCCTCCATCCTTCCTGTAGCTGCTCAGACTCTGCTTCTCTGCCCCCAGCCAAGCTTATAGGCCTGCAGAGTGTCTAGTTTTGAAGATACAGACTCTGCTAAGCAAAAGTGAACAGGGCCAAACTGGGCTTATTTCGCTGTGAAAGTGACATTTAGGCACGGAGTTGGAAAACCTTGTCTGAACCCCTCCATCCTTCCTGTAGCTGCTCAGACTCTGCTTCTCTGCCCCCAGCCAAGCTTATAGGCCTGCAGAGTGTCTAGTTTTGAAGATACAGACTCTGCTAAGCAAAAGTGAACAGGGCCAAACTGGGCTTATTTCGCTGTGAAAGTGACATTTAGGCACGGAGTTGGAAAACCTTGTCTGAACCCCTCCATCCTTCCTGTAGCTGCTCAGACTCTGCTTCTCTGCCCCCAGCCAAGCTTATAGGCCTGCAGAGTGTCTAGTTTTGAAGATACAGACTCTGCTAAGCAAAAGTGAACAGGGCCAAACTGGGCTTATTTCGCTGTGAAAGTGACATTTAGGCACGGAGTTGGAAAACCTTGTCTGAACCCCTCCATCCTTCCTGTAGCTGCTCAGACTCTGCTTCTCTGCCCCCAGCCAAGCTTATAGGCCTGCAGAGTGTCTAGTTTTGAAGATACAGACTCTGCTAAGCAAAAGTGAACAGGGCCAAACTGGGCTTATTTCGCTGTGAAAGTGACATTTAGGCACGGAGTTGGAAAACCTTGTCTGAACCCCTCCATCCTTCCTGTAGCTGCTCAGACTCTGCTTCTCTGCCCCCAGCCAAGCTTATAGGCCTGCAGAGTGTCTAGTTTTGAAGATACAGACTCTGCTAAGCAAAAGTGAACAGGGCCAAACTGGGCTTATTTCGCTGTGAAAGTGACATTTAGGCACGGAGTTGGAAAACCTTGTCTGAACCCCTCCATCCTTCCTGTAGCTGCTCAGACTCTGCTTCTCTGCCCCCAGCCAAGCTTATAGGCCTGCAGAGTGTCTAGTTTTGAAGATACAGACTCTGCTAAGCAAAAGTGAACAGGGCCAAACTGGGCTTATTTCGCTGTGAAAGTGACATCGAAATTTCACAGCGAAATAAGCCCAGTTTGGCCCTGTTCACTTTTGCTTAGCAGAGTCTGTATCTTCAAAACTAGACACTCTGCAGGCCTATAAGCTTGGCTGGGGGCAGAGAAGCAGAGTCTGAGCAGCTACAGGAAGGATGGAGGGGTTCAGACAAGGTTTTCCAACTCCGTGCCTAAATGTCACTTTCACAGCGAAATAAGCCCAGTTTGGCCCTGTTCACTTTTGCTTAGCAGAGTCTGTATCTTCAAAACTAGACACTCTGCAGGCCTATAAGCTTGGCTGGGGGCAGAGAAGCAGAGTCTGAGCAGCTACAGGAAGGATGGAGGGGTTCAGACAAGGTTTTCCAACTCCGTGCCTAAATGTCACTTTCACAGCGAAATAAGCCCAGTTTGGCCCTGTTCACTTTTGCTTAGCAGAGTCTGTATCTTCAAAACTAGACACTCTGCAGGCCTATAAGCTTGGCTGGGGGCAGAGAAGCAGAGTCTGAGCAGCTACAGGAAGGATGGAGGGGTTCAGACAAGGTTTTCCAACTCCGTGCCTAAATGTCACTTTCACAGCGAAATAAGCCCAGTTTGGCCCTGTTCACTTTTGCTTAGCAGAGTCTGTATCTTCAAAACTAGACACTCTGCAGGCCTATAAGCTTGGCTGGGGGCAGAGAAGCAGAGTCTGAGCAGCTACAGGAAGGATGGAGGGGTTCAGACAAGGTTTTCCAACTCCGTGCCTAAATGTCACTTTCACAGCGAAATAAGCCCAGTTTGGCCCTGTTCACTTTTGCTTAGCAGAGTCTGTATCTTCAAAACTAGACACTCTGCAGGCCTATAAGCTTGGCTGGGGGCAGAGAAGCAGAGTCTGAGCAGCTACAGGAAGGATGGAGGGGTTCAGACAAGGTTTTCCAACTCCGTGCCTAAATGTCACTTTCACAGCGAAATAAGCCCAGTTTGGCCCTGTTCACTTTTGCTTAGCAGAGTCTGTAATCTTCAAAACTAGACACTCTGCAGGCCTATAAGCTTGGCTGGGGGCAGAGAAGCAGAGTCTGAGCAGCTACAGGAAGGATGGAGGGGTTCAGACAAGGTTTTCCAACTCCGTGCCTAAATGTCACTTTCACAGCGAAATAAGCCCAGTTTGGCCCTGTTCACTTTTGCTTAGCAGAGTCTGTATCTTCAAAACTAGACACTCTGCAGGCCTATAAGCTTGGCTGGGGGCAGAGAAGCAGAGTCTGAGCAGCTACAGGAAGGATGGAGGGGTTCAGACAAGGTTTTCCAACTCCGTGCCTAAATGTCACTTTCACAGCGAAATAAGCCCAGTTTGGCCCTGTTCACTTTTGCTTAGCAGAGTCTGTATCTTCAAAACTAGACACTCTGCAGGCCTATAAGCTTGGCTGGGGGCAGAGAAGCAGAGTCTGAGCAGCTACAGGAAGGATGGAGGGGTTCAGACAAGGTTTTCCAACTCCGTGCCTAAATGTCACTTTCACAGCGAAATAAGCCCAGTTTGGCCCTGTTCACTTTTGCTTAGCAGAGTCTGTATCTTCAAAACTAGACACTCTGCAGGCCTATAAGCTTGGCTGGGGGCAGAGAAGCAGAGTCTGAGCAGCTACAGGAAGGATGGAGGGGTTCAGACAAGGTTTTCCAACTCCGTGCCTAAATGTCACTTTCACAGCGAAATAAGCCCAGTTTGGCCCTGTTCACTTTTGCTTAGCAGAGTCTGTATCTTCAAAACTAGACACTCTGCAGGCCTATAAGCTTGGCTGGGGGCAGAGAAGCAGAGTCTGAGCAGCTACAGGAAGGATGGAGGGGTTCAGACAAGGTTTTCCAACTCCGTGCCTAAATGTCACTTTCACAGCGAAATAAGCCCAGTTTGGCCCTGTTCACTTTTGCTTAGCAGAGTCTGTATCTTCAAAACTAGACACTCTGCAGGCCTATAAGCTTGGCTGGGGGCAGAGAAGCAGAGTCTGAGCAGCTACAGGAAGGATGGAGGGGTTCAGACAAGGTTTTCCAACTCCGTGCCTAAATGTCACTTTCACAGCGAAATAAGCCCAGTTTGGCCCTGTTCACTTTTGCTTAGCAGAGTCTGTATCTTCAAAACTAGACACTCTGCAGGCCTATAAGCTTGGTGGGGGCAGAGAAGCAGAGTCTGAGCAGCTACAGGAAGGATGGAGGGGTTCAGACAAGGTTTTCCAACTCCGTGCCTAAATGTCACTTTCACAGCGAAATAAGCCCAGTTTGGCCCTGTTCACTTTTGCTTAGCAGAGTCTGTATCTTCAAAACTAGACACTCTGCAGGCCTATAAGCTTGGCTGGGGGCAGAGAAGCAGAGTCTGAGCAGCTACAGGAAGGATGGAGGGGTTCAGACAAGGTTTTCCAACTCCGTGCCTAAATGTCACTTTCACAGCGAAATAAGCCCAGTTTGGCCCTGTTCACTTTTGCTTAGCAGAGTCTGTATCTTCAAAACTAGACACTCTGCAGGCCTATAAGCTTGGCTGGGGGCAGAGAAGCAGAGTCTGAGCAGCTACAGGAAGGATGGAGGGGTTCAGACAAGGTTTTCCAACTCCGTGCCTAAATGTCACTTTCACAGCGAAATAAGCCCAGTTTGGCCCTGTTCACTTTTGCTTAGCAGAGTCTGTATCTTCAAAACTAGACACTCTGCAGGCCTATAAGCTTGGCTGGGGGCAGAGAAGCAGAGTCTGAGCAGCTACAGGAAGGATGGAGGGGTTCAGACAAGGTTTTCCAACTCCGTGCCTAAATGTCACTTTCACAGCGAAATAAGCCCAGTTTGGCCCTGTTCACTTTTGCTTAGCAGAGTCTGTATCTTCAAAACTAGACACTCTGCAGGCCTATAAGCTTGGCTGGGGGCAGAGAAGCAGAGTCTGAGCAGCTACAGGAAGGATGGAGGGGTTCAGACAAGGTTTTCCAACTCCGTGCCTAAATGTCACTTTCACAGCGAAATAAGCCCAGTTTGGCCCTGTTCACTTTTGCTTAGCAGAGTCTGTATCTTCAAAACTAGACACTCTGCAGGCCTATAAGCTTGGCTGGGGGCAGAGAAGCAGAGTCTGAGCAGCTACAGGAAGGATGGAGGGGTTCAGACAAGGTTTTCCAACTCCGTGCCTAAATGTCACTTTCACAGCGAAATAAGCCCAGTTTGGCCCTGTTCACTTTTGCTTAGCAGAGTCTGTATCTTCAAAACTAGACACTCTGCAGGCCTATAAGCTTGGCTGGGGGCAGAGAAGCAGAGTCTGAGCAGCTACAGGAAGGATGGAGGGGTTCAGACAAGGTTTTCCAACTCCGTGCCTAAATGTCACTTTCACAGCGAAATAAGCCCAGTTTGGCCCTGTTCACTTTTGCTTAGCAGAGTCTGTATCTTCAAAACTAGACACTCTGCAGGCCTATAAGCTTGGCTGGGGGCAGAGAAGCAGAGTCTGAGCAGCTACAGGAAGGATGGAGGGGTTCAGACAAGGTTTTCCAACTCCGTGCCTAAATGTCACTTTCACAGCGAAATAAGCCCAGTTTGGCCCTGTTCACTTTTGCTTAGCAGAGTCTGTATCTTCAAAACTAGACACTCTGCAGGCCTATAAGCTTGGCTGGGGGCAGAGAAGCAGAGTCTGAGCAGCTACAGGAAGGATGGAGGGGTTCAGACAAGGTTTTCCAACTCCGTGCCTAAATGTCACTTTCACAGCGAAATAAGCCCAGTTTGGCCCTGTTCACTTTTGCTTAGCAGAGTCTGTATCTTCAAAACTAGACACTCTGCAGGCCTATAAGCTTGGCTGGGGGCAGAGAAGCAGAGTCTGAGCAGCTACAGGAAGGATGGAGGGGTTCAGACAAGGTTTTCCAACTCCGTGCCTAAATGTCACTTTCACAGCGAAATAAGCCCAGTTTGGCCCTGTTCACTTTTGCTTAGCAGAGTCTGTATCTTCAAAACTAGACACTCTGCAGGCCTATAAGCTTGGCTGGGGGCAGAGAAGCAGAGTCTGAGCAGCTACAGGAAGGATGGAGGGGTTCAGACAAGGTTTTCCAACTCCGTGCCTAAATGTCACTTTCACAGCGAAATAAGCCCAGTTTGGCCCTGTTCACTTTTGCTTAGCAGAGTCTGTATCTTCAAAACTAGACACTCTGCAGGCCTATAAGCTTGGCTGGGGGCAGAGAAGCAGAGTCTGAGCAGCTACAGGAAGGATGGAGGGGTTCAGACAAGGTTTTCCAACTCCGTGCCTAAATGTCACTTTCACAGCGAAATAAGCCTAGTTTGGCCCTGTTCACTTTTGCTTAGCAGAGTCTGTATCTTCAAAACTAGACACTCTGCAGGCCTATAAGCTTGGCTGGGGGCAGAGAAGCAGAGTCTGAGCAGCTACAGGAAGGATGGAGGGGTTCAGACAAGGTTTTCCAACTCCGTGCCTAAATGTCACTTTCACAGCGAAATAAGCCCAGTTTGGCCCTGTTCACTTTTGCTTAGCAGAGTCTGTATCTTCAAAACTAGACACTCTGCAGGCCTATAAGCTTGGCTGGGGGCAGAGAAGCAGAGTCTGAGCAGCTACAGGAAGGATGGAGGGGTTCAGACAAGGTTTTCCAACTCCGTGCCTAAATGTCACTTTCACAGCGAAATAAGCCCAGTTTGGCCCTGTTCACTTTTGCTTAGCAGAGTCTGTATCTTCAAAACTAGACACTCTGCAGGCCTATAAGCTTGGCTGGGGGCAGAGAAGCAGAGTCTGAGCAGCTACAGGAAGGATGGAGGGGTTCAGACAAGGTTTTCCAACTCCGTGCCTAAATGTCACTTTCACAGCGAAATAAGCCCAGTTTGGCCCTGTTCACTTTTGCTTAGCAGAGTCTGTATCTTCAAAACTAGACACTCTGCAGGCCTATAAGCTTGGCTGGGGGCAGAGAAGCAGAGTCTGAGCAGCTACAGGAAGGATGGAGGGGTTCAGACAAGGTTTTCCAACTCCGTGCCTAAATGTCACTTTCACAGCGAAATAAGCCCAGTTTGGCCCTGTTCACTTTTGCTTAGCAGAGTCTGTATCTTCAAAACTAGACACTCTGCAGGCCTATAAGCTTGGCTGGGGGCAGAGAAGCAGAGTCTGAGCAGCTACAGGAAGGATGGAGGGGTTCAGACAAGGTTTTCCAACTCCGTGCCTAAATGTCACTTTCACAGCGAAATAAGCCCAGTTTGGCCCTGTTCACTTTTGCTTAGCAGAGTCTGTATCTTCAAAACTAGACACTCTGCAGGCCTATAAGCTTGGCTGGGGGCAGAGAAGCAGAGTCTGAGCAGCTACAGGAAGGATGGAGGGGTTCAGACAAGGTTTTCCAACTCCGTGCCTAAATGTCACTTTCACAGCGAAATAAGCCCAGTTTGGCCCTGTTCACTTTTGCTTAGCAGAGTCTGTATCTTCAAAACTAGACACTCTGCAGGCCTATAAGCTTGGCTGGGGGCAGAGAAGCAGAGTCTGAGCAGCTACAGGAAGGATGGAGGGGTTCAGACAAGGTTTTCCAACTCCGTGCCTAAATGTCACTTTCACAGCGAAATAAGCCCAGTTTGGCCCTGTTCACTTTTGCTTAGCAGAGTCTGTATCTTCAAAACTAGACACTCTGCAGGCCTATAAGCTTGGCTGGGGGCAGAGAAGCAGAGTCTGAGCAGCTACAGGAAGGATGGAGGGGTTCAGACAAGGTTTTCCAACTCCGTGCCTAAATGTCACTTTCACAGCGAAATAAGCCCAGTTTGGCCCTGTTCACTTTTGCTTAGCAGAGTCTGTATCTTCAAAACTAGACACTCTGCAGGCCTATAAGCTTGGCTGGGGGCAGAGAAGCAGAGTCTGAGCAGCTACAGGAAGGATGGAGGGGTTCAGACAAGGTTTTCCAACTCCGTGCCTAAATGTCACTTTCACAGCGAAATAAGCCCAGTTTGGCCCTGTTCACTTTTGCTTAGCAGAGTCTGTATCTTCAAAACTAGACACTCTGCAGGCCTATAAGCTTGGCTGGGGGCAGAGAAGCAGAGTCTGAGCAGCTACAGGAAGGATGGAGGGGTTCAGACAAGGTTTTCCAACTCCGTGCCTAAATGTCACTTTCACAGCGAAATAAGCCCAGTTTGGCCCTGTTCACTTTTGCTTAGCAGAGTCTGTATCTTCAAAACTAGACACTCTGCAGGCCTATAAGCTTGGCTGGGGGCAGAGAAGCAGAGTCTGAGCAGCTACAGGAAGGATGGAGGGGTTCAGACAAGGTTTTCCAACTCCGTGCCTAAATGTCACTTTCACAGCGAAATAAGCCCAGTTTGGCCCTGTTCACTTTTGCTTAGCAGAGTCTGTATCTTCAAAACTAGACACTCTGCAGGCCTATAAGCTTGGCTGGGGGCAGAGAAGCAGAGTCTGAGCAGCTACAGGAAGGATGGAGGGGTTCAGACAAGGTTTTCCAACTCCGTGCCTAAATGTCACTTTCACAGCGAAATAAGCCCAGTTTGGCCCTGTTCACTTTTGCTTAGCAGAGTCTGTATCTTCAAAACTAGACACTCTGCAGGCCTATAAGCTTGGCTGGGGGCAGAGAAGCAGAGTCTGAGCAGCTACAGGAAGGATGGAGGGGTTCAGACAAGGTTTTCCAACTCCGTGCCTAAATGTCACTTTCACAGCGAAATAAGCCCAGTTTGGCCCTGTTCACTTTTGCTTAGCAGAGTCTGTATCTTCAAAACTAGACACTCTGCAGGCCTATAAGCTTGGCTGGGGGCAGAGAAGCAGAGTCTGAGCAGCTACAGGAAGGATGGAGGGGTTCAGACAAGGTTTTCCAACTCCGTGCCTAAATGTCACTTTCACAGCGAAATAAGCCCAGTTTGGCCCTGTTCACTTTTGCTTAGCAGAGTCTGTATCTTCAAAACTAGACACTCTGCAGGCCTATAAGCTTGGCTGGGGGCAGAGAAGCAGAGTCTGAGCAGCTACAGGAAGGATGGAGGGGTTCAGACAAGGTTTTCCAACTCCGTGCCTAAATGTCACTTTCACAGCGAAATAAGCCCAGTTTGGCCCTGTTCACTTTTGCTTAGCAGAGTCTGTATCTTCAAAACTAGACACTCTGCAGGCCTATATCAGCCCAATATCAATATCAGCCCAATATCAATATCAGCCCAATATCAGCATCAGCCCAATATCAGCATCAGCCCAATATCAGCATCAGCCCAATATCAGCATCAGCCCAATATCAGCATCAGCCCAATATCAGCATCAGCCCAATATCAGCATCAGCCCAATATCAGCATCAGCCCAATATCAGCATCAGCCCAATATCAGCATCAGCCCAATATCAGCATCAGCCCAATATCAGCATCAGCCCAATATCAGCATCAGCCCAATATCAGCATCAGCCCAATATCAGCATCAGCCCAATATCAGCATCAGCCCAATATCAGCATCAGCCCAATATCAGCATCAGCCCAATATCAGCATCAGCCCAATATCAGCATCAGCCCAATATCAGCATCAGCCCAATATCAGCATCAGCCCAATATCAGCATCAGCCCAATATCAGCATCAGCCCAATATCAGCATCAGCCCAATATCAGCATCAGCCCAATATCAGCATCAGCCCAATATCAGCATCAGCCCAATATCAGCATCAGCCCAATATCAGCATCAGCCCAATATCAGCATCAGCCCAATATCAGCATCAGCCCAATATCAGCATCAGCCCAATATCAGCATCAGCCCAATATCAGCATCAGCCCAATATCAGCATCAGCCCAATATCAGCATCAGCCCAATATCAGCATCAGCCCAATATCAGCATCAGCCCAATATCAGCATCAGCCCAATATCAGCATCAGCCCAATATCAGCATCAGCCCAATATCAGCATCAGCCCAATATCAGCATCAGCCCAATATCAGCATCAGCCCAATATCAGCATCAGCCCAATATCAGCATCAGCCCAATATCAGCATCAGCCCAATATCAGCATCAGCCCAATATCAGCATCAGCCCAATATCAGCATCAGCCCAATATCAGCATCAGCCCAATATCAGCATCAGCCCAATATCAGCATCAGCCCAATATCAGCATCAGCCCAATATCAGCATCAGCCCAATATCAGCATCAGCCCAATATCAGCATCAGCCCAATATCAGCATCAGCCCAATATCAGCATCAGCCCAATATCAGCATCAGCCCAATATCAGCATCAGCCCAATATCAGCATCAGCCCAATATCAGCATCAGCCCAATATCAGCATCAGCCCAATATCAGCATCAGCCCAATATCAGCATCAGCCCAATATCAGCATCAGCCCAATATCAGCATCAGCCCAATATCAGCATCAGCCCAATATCAGCATCAGCCCAATATCAGCATCAGCCCAATATCAGCATCAGCCCAATATCAGCATCAGCCCAATATCAGCATCAGCCCAATATCAGCATCAGCCCAATATCAGCATCAGCCCAATATCAGCATCAGCCCAATATCAGCATCAGCCCAATATCAGCATCAGCCCAATATCAGCATCAGCCCAATATCAGCATCAGCCCAATATCAGCATCAGCCCAATATCAGCATCAGCCCAATATCAGCATCAGCCCAATATCAGCATCAGCCCAATATCAGCATCAGCCCAATATCAGCATCAGCCCAATATCAGCATCAGCCCAATATCAGCATCAGCCCAATATCAGCATCAGCCCAATATCAGCATCAGCCCAATATCAGCATCAGCCCAATATCAGCATCAGCCCAATATCAGCATCAGCCCAATATCAGCATCAGCCCAATATCAGCATCAGCCCAATATCAGCATCAGCCCAATATCAGCATCAGCCCAATATCAGCATCAGCCCAATATCAGCATCAGCCCAATATCAGCATCAGCCCAATATCAGCATCAGCCCAATATCAGCATCAGCCCAATATCAGCATCAGCCCAATATCAGCATCAGCCCAATATCAGCATCAGCCCAATATCAGCATCAGCCCAATATCAGCATCAGCCCAATATCAGCATCAGCCCAATATCAGCATCAGCCCAATATCAGCATCAGCCCAATATCAGCATCAGCCCAATATCAGCATCAGCCCAATATCAGCATCAGCCCAATATCAGCATCAGCCCAATATCAGCATCAGCCCAATATCAGCATCAGCCCAATATCAGCATCAGCCCAATATCAGCATCAGCCCAATATCAGCATCAGCCCAATATCAGCATCAGCCCAATATCAGCATCAGCTGATATTATATCATATTGGGCTGCTTCTCTGCCCCCAGCCAAGCTTATAGGCCTGCAGAGTGTCTAGGGCTGATGCTGATATTGGGCTGATGCTGATATTGGGCTGATGCTGATATTGGGCTGATGCTGATATTGGGCTGATGCTGATATTGGGCTGATGCTGATATTGGGCTGATGCTGATATTGGGCTGATGCTGATATTGGGCTGATGCTGATATTGGGCTGATGCTGATATTGGGCTGATGCTGATATTGGGCTGATGCTGATATTGGGCTGATGCTGATATTGGGCTGATGCTGATATTGGGCTGATGCTGATATTGGGCTGATGCTGATATTGGGCTGATGCTGATATTGGGCTGATGCTGATATTGGGCTGATGCTGATATTGGGCTGATGCTGATATTGGGCTGATGCTGATATTGGGCTGATGCTGATATTGGGCTGATGCTGATATTGGGCTGATGCTGATATTGGGCTGATGCTGATATTGGGCTGATGCTGATATTGGGCTGATGCTGATATTGGGCTGATGCTGATATTGGGCTGATGCTGATATTGGGCTGATGCTGATATTGGGCTGATGCTGATATTGGGCTGATGCTGATATTGGGCTGATGCTGATATTGGGCTGATGCTGATATTGGGCTGATGCTGATATTGGGCTGATGCTGATATTGGGCTGATGCTGATATTGGGCTGATGCTGATATTGGGCTGATGCTGATATTGGGCTGATGCTGATATTGGGCTGATGCTGATATTGGGCTGATGCTGATATTGGGCTGATGCTGATATTGGGCTGATGCTGATATTGGGCTGATGCTGATATTGGGCTGATGCTGATATTGGGCTGATGCTGATATTGGGCTGATGCTGATATTGGGCTGATGCTGATATTGGGCTGATGCTGATATTGGGCTGATGCTGATATTGGGCTGATGCTGATATTGGGCTGATGCTGATATTGGGCTGATGCTGATATTGGGCTGATGCTGATATTGGGCTGATGCTGATATTGGGCTGATGCTGATATTGGGCTGAGGCTGATATTGGGCTGATGCTGATATTGGGCTGATGCTGATATTGGGCTGATGCTGATATTGGGCTGATGCTGATATTGGGCTGATGCTGATATTGGGCTGATGCTGATATTGGGCTGATGCTGATATTGGGCTGATGCTGATATTGGGCTGATGCTGATATTGGGCTGATGCTGATATTGGGCTGATATTGATATTGGGCTGATATTGATATTGGGCTGATATAGGCCTGCAGAGTGTCTAGTTTTGAAGATACAGACTCTGCTAAGCAAAAGTGAACAGGGCCAAACTGGGCTTATTTCGCTGTGAAATTTCGATGTCACTTTCACAGCGAAATAAGCCCAGTTTGGCCCTGTTCACTTTTGCTTAGCAGAGTCTGTATCTTCAAAACTAGACACTCTGCAGGCCTATAAGCTTGGCTGGGGGCAGAGAAGCAGAGTCTGAGCAGCTACAGGAAGGATGGAGGGGTTCAGACAAGGTTTTCCAACTCCGTGCCTAAATGTCACTTTCACAGCGAAATAAGCCCAGTTTGGCCCTGTTCACTTTTGCTTAGCAGAGTCTGTATCTTCAAAACTAGACACTCTGCAGGCCTATAAGCTTGGCTGGGGGCAGAGAAGCAGAGTCTGAGCAGCTACAGGAAGGATGGAGGGGTTCAGACAAGGTTTTCCAACTCCGTGCCTAAATGTCACTTTCACAGCGAAATAAGCCCAGTTTGGCCCTGTTCACTTTTGCTTAGCAGAGTCTGTATCTTCAAAACTAGACACTCTGCAGGCCTATAAGCTTGGCTGGGGGCAGAGAAGCAGAGTCTGAGCAGCTACAGGAAGGATGGAGGGGTTCAGACAAGGTTTTCCAACTCCGTGCCTAAATGTCACTTTCACAGCGAAATAAGCCCAGTTTGGCCCTGTTCACTTTTGCTTAGCAGAGTCTGTATCTTCAAAACTAGACACTCTGCAGGCCTATAAGCTTGGCTGGGGGCAGAGAAGCAGAGTCTGAGCAGCTACAGGAAGGATGGAGGGGTTCAGACAAGGTTTTCCAACTCCGTGCCTAAATGTCACTTTCACAGCGAAATAAGCCCAGTTTGGCCCTGTTCACTTTTGCTTAGCAGAGTCTGTATCTTCAAAACTAGACACTCTGCAGGCCTATAAGCTTGGCTGGGGGCAGAGAAGCAGAGTCTGAGCAGCTACAGGAAGGATGGAGGGGTTCAGACAAGGTTTTCCAACTCCGTGCCTAAATGTCACTTTCACAGCGAAATAAGCCCAGTTTGGCCCTGTTCACTTTTGCTTAGCAGAGTCTGTATCTTCAAAACTAGACACTCTGCAGGCCTATAAGCTTGGCTGGGGGCAGAGAAGCAGAGTCTGAGCAGCTACAGGAAGGATGGAGGGGTTCAGACAAGGTTTTCCAACTCCGTGCCTAAATGTCACTTTCACAGCGAAATAAGCCCAGTTTGGCCCTGTTCACTTTTGCTTAGCAGAGTCTGTATCTTCAAAACTAGACACTCTGCAGGCCTATAAGCTTGGCTGGGGGCAGAGAAGCAGAGTCTGAGCAGCTACAGGAAGGATGGAGGGGTTCAGACAAGGTTTTCCAACTCCGTGCCTAAATGTCACTTTCACAGCGAAATAAGCCCAGTTTGGCCCTGTTCACTTTTGCTTAGCAGAGTCTGTATCTTCAAAACTAGACACTCTGCAGGCCTATAAGCTTGGCTGGGGGCAGAGAAGCAGAGTCTGAGCAGCTACAGGAAGGATGGAGGGGTTCAGACAAGGTTTTCCAACTCCGTGCCTAAATGTCACTTTCACAGCGAAATAAGCCCAGTTTGGCCCTGTTCACTTTTGCTTAGCAGAGTCTGTATCTTCAAAACTAGACACTCTGCAGGCCTATAAGCTTGGCTGGGGGCAGAGAAGCAGAGTCTGAGCAGCTACAGGAAGGATGGAGGGGTTCAGACAAGGTTTTCCAACTCCGTGCCTAAATGTCACTTTCACAGCGAAATAAGCCCAGTTTGGCCCTGTTCACTTTTGCTTAGCAGAGTCTGTATCTTCAAAACTAGACACTCTGCAGGCCTATAAGCTTGGCTGGGGGCAGAGAAGCAGAGTCTGAGCAGCTACAGGAAGGATGGAGGGGTTCAGACAAGGTTTTCCAAGTCCGTGCCTAAATGTCACTTTCACAGCGAAATAAGCCCAGTTTGGCCCTGTTCACTTTTGCTTAGCAGAGTCTGTATCTTCAAAACTAGACACTCTGCAGGCCTATATCAGCCCAATATCAATATCAGCCCAATATCAATATCAGCCCAATATCAGCATCAGCCCAATATCAGCATCAGCCCAATATCAGCATCAGCCCAATATCAGCATCAGCCCAATATCAGCATCAGCCCAATATCAGCATCAGCCCAATATCAGCATCAGCCCAATATCAGCATCAGCCCAATATCAGCATCAGCCCAATATCAGCATCAGCCCAATATCAGCATCAGCCCAATATCAGCATCAGCCCAATATCAGCATCAGCCCAATATCAGCATCAGCCCAATATCAGCATCAGCCCAATATCAGCATCAGCCCAATATCAGCATCAGCCCAATATCAGCATCAGCCCAATATCAGCATCAGCCCAATATCAGCATCAGCCCAATATCAGCATCAGCCCAATATCAGCATCAGCCCAATATCAGCATCAGCCCAATATCAGCATCAGCCCAATATCAGCATCAGCCCAATATCAGCATCAGCCCAATATCAGCATCAGCCCAATATCAGCATCAGCCCAATATCAGCATCAGCCCAATATCAGCATCAGCCCAATATCAGCATCAGCCCAATATCAGCATCAGCCCAATATCAGCATCAGCCCAATATCAGCATCAGCCCAATATCAGCATCAGCCCAATATCAGCATCAGCCCAATATCAGCATCAGCCCAATATCAGCATCAGCCCAATATCAGCATCAGCCCAATATCAGCATCAGCCCAATATCAGCATCAGCCCAATATCAGCATCAGCCCAATATCAGCATCAGCCCAATATCAGCATCAGCCCAATATCAGCATCAGCCCAATATCAGCATCAGCCCAATATCAGCATCAGCCCAATATCAGCATCAGCCCAATATCAGCATCAGCCCAATATCAGCATCAGCCCAATATCAGCATCAGCCCAATATCAGCATCAGCCCAATATCAGCATCAGCCCAATATCAGCATCAGCCCAATATCAGCATCAGCCCAATATCAGCATCAGCCCAATATCAGCATCAGCCCAATATCAGCATCAGCCCAATATCAGCATCAGCCCAATATCAGCATCAGCCCAATATCAGCATCAGCCCAATATCAGCATCAGCCCAATATCAGCATCAGCCCAATATCAGCATCAGCCCAATATCAGCATCAGCCCAATATCAGCATCAGCCCAATATCAGCATCAGCCCAATATCAGCATCAGCCCAATATCAGCATCAGCCCAATATCAGCATCAGCCCAATATCAGCATCAGCCCAATATCAGCATCAGCCCAATATCAGCATCAGCCCAATATCAGCATCAGCCCAATATCAGCATCAGCCCAATATCAGCATCAGCCCAATATCAGCATCAGCCCAATATCAGCATCAGCCCAATATCAGCATCAGCCCAATATCAGCATCAGCCCAATATCAGCATCAGCCCAATATCAGCATCAGCCCAATATCAGCATCAGCCCAATATCAGCATCAGCCCAATATCAGCATCAGCCCAATATCAGCATCAGCCCAATATCAGCATCAGCCCAATATCAGCATCAGCCCAATATCAGCATCAGCCCAATATCAGCATCAGCCCAATATCAGCATCAGCCCAATATCAGCATCAGCCCAATATCAGCATCAGCCCAATATCAGCATCAGCCCAATATCAGCATCAGCCCAATATCAGCATCAGCCCAATATCAGCATCAGCCCAATATCAGCATCAGCTGATATTATATCATATTGGGCTGCTTCTCTGCCCCCAGCCAAGCTTATAGGCCTGCAGAGTGTCTAGGGCTGATGGGCCAAACTGGGCTTATTTCGCTGTGAAAGTGACATTTAGGCACGGAGTTGGAAAACCTTGTCTGAACCCCTCCATCCTTCCTGTAGCTGCTCAGACTCTGCTTCTCTGCCCCCAGCCAAGCTTATAGGCCTGCAGAGTGTCAGCCCAATATCAGCATCAGCCCAATATCAGCATCAGCCCAATATCAGCATCAGCCCAATATCAGCATCAGCCCAATATCAGCATCAGCCCAATATCAGCATCAGCCCAATATCAGCATCAGCCCAATATCAGCATCAGCCCAATATCAGCATCAGCCCAATATCAGCATCAGCCCAATATCAGCATCAGCCCAATATCAGCATCAGCCCAATATCAGCATCAGCCCAATATCAGCATCAGCCCAATATCAGCATCAGCCCAATATCAGCATCAGCCCAATATCAGCATCAGCCCAATATCAGCATCAGCCCAATATCAGCATCAGCCCAATATCAGCATCAGCCCAATATCAGCATCAGCCCAATATCAGCATCAGCCCAATATCAGCATCAGCCCAATATCAGCATCAGCCCAATATCAGCATCAGCCCAATATCAGCATCAGCCCAATATCAGCATCAGCCCAATATCAGCATCAGCCCAATATCAGCATCAGCCCAATATCAGCATCAGCCCAATATCAGCATCAGCCCAATATCAGCATCAGCCCAATATCAGCATCAGCCCAATATCAGCATCAGCCCAATATCAGCATCAGCCCAATATCAGCATCAGCCCAATATCAGCATCAGCCCAATATCAGCATCAGCCCAATATCAGCATCAGCCCAATATCAGCATCAGCCCAATATCAGCATCAGCCCAATATCAGCATCAGCCCAATATCAGCATCAGCCCAATATCAGCATCAGCCCAATATCAGCATCAGCCCAATATCAGCATCAGCCCAATATCAGCATCAGCCCAATTTCAGCATCAGCCCAATATCAGCATCAGCCCAATATCAGCATCAGCCCAATATCAGCATCAGCCCAATATCAGCTTCAGCCCAATATCAGCATCAGCCCAATATCAGCATCAGCCCAATATCAGCATCAGCCCAATATCAGCATCAGCCCAATATCAGCATCAGCCCAATATCAGCATCAGCCCAATATCAGCATCAGCCCAATATCAGCATCAGCCCAATATCAGCATCAGCCCAATATCAGCATCAGCCCAATATCAGCATCAGCCCAATATCAGCATCAGCCCAATATCAGCATCAGCCCAATATCAGCATCAGCCCAATATCAGCATCAGCCCAATATCAGCATCAGCCCAATATCAGCATCAGCCCAATATCAGCATCAGCCCAATATCAGCATCAGCCCAATATCAGCATCAGCCCAATATCAGCATCAGCCCAATATCAGCATCAGCCCAATATCAGCATCAGCCCAATATCAGCATCAGCCCAATATCAGCATCAGCCCAATATCAGCATCAGCCCAATATCAGCATCAGCCCAATATCAGCATCAGCCCAATATCAGCATCAGCCCAATATCAGCATCAGCCCAATATCAGCATCAGCCCAATATCAGCATCAGCCCAATATCAGCATCAGCCCAATATCAGCATCAGCCCAATATCAGCATCAGCCCAATATCAGCATCAGCCCAATATCAGCATCAGCCCAATATCAGCATCAGCCCAATATCAGCATCAGCCCAATATCAGCATCAGCCCAATATCAGCATCAGCCCAATATCAGCATCAGCCCAATATCAGCATCAGCCCAATATCAGCATCAGCCCAATATCAGCATCAGCCCAATATCAGCATCAGCCCAATATCAGCATCAGCCCAATATCAGCATCAGCCCAATATCAGCATCAGCCCAATATCAGCATCAGCCCAATATCAGCATCAGCCCAATATCAGCATCAGCCCAATATCAGCATCAGCCCAATATCAGCATCAGCCCAATATCAGCATCAGCCCAATATCAGCATCAGCCCAATATCAGCATCAGCCCAATATCAGCATCAGCCCAATATCAGCATCAGCCCAATATCAGCATCAGCCCAATATCAGCATCAGCCCAATATCAGCATCAGCCCAATATCAGCATCAGCCCAATATCAGCATCAGCCCAATATCAGCATCAGCCCAATATCAGCATCAGCCCAATATCAGCATCAGCCCAATATCAGCATCAGCCCAATATCAGCATCAGCCCAATATCAGCATCAGCCCAATATCAGCATCAGCCCAATATCAGCATCAGCCCAATATCAGCATCAGCCCAATATCAGCATCAGCCCAATATCAGCATCAGCCCAATATCAGCATCAGCCCAATATCAGCATCAGCCCAATATCAGCATCAGCCCAATATCAGCATCAGCCCAATATCAGCATCAGCCCAATATCAGCATCAGCCCAATATCAGCATCAGCTGATATTATATCATATTGGGCTGCTTCTCTGCCCCCAGCCAAGCTTATAGGCCTGCAGAGTGTCTAGGGCTGATGGGCCAAACTGGGCTTATTTCGCTGTGAAAGTGACATTTAGGCACGGAGTTGGAAAACCTTGTCTGAACCCCTCCATCCTTCCTGTAGCTGCTCAGACTCTGCTTCTCTGCCCCCAGCCAAGCTTATAGGCCTGCAGAGTGTCAGCCCAATATCAGCATCAGCCCAATATCAGCATCAGCCCAATATCAGCATCAGCCCAATATCAGCATCAGCCCAATATCAGCATCAGCCCAATATCAGCATCAGCCCAATATCAGCATCAGCCCAATATCAGCATCAGCCCAATATCAGCATCAGCCCAATATCAGCATCAGCCCAATATCAGCATCAGCCCAATATCAGCATCAGCCCAATATCAGCATCAGCCCAATATCAGCATCAGCCCAATATCAGCATCAGCCCAATATCAGCATCAGCCCAATATCAGCATCAGCCCAATATCAGCATCAGCCCAATATCAGCATCAGCCCAATATCAGCATCAGCCCAATATCAGCATCAGCCCAATATCAGCATCAGCCCAATATCAGCATCAGCCCAATATCAGCATCATCAGCCCAATATCAGCATCAGCCCAATATCAGCATCAGCCCAATATCAGCATCAGCCCAATATCAGCATCAGCCCAATATCAGCATCAGCCCAATATCAGCATCAGCCCAATATCAGCATCAGCCCAATATCAGCATCAGCCCAATATCAGCATCAGCCCAATATCAGCATCAGCCCAATATCAGCATCAGCCCAATATCAGCATCAGCCCAATATCAGCATCAGCCCAATATCAGCATCAGCCCAATATCAGCATCAGCCCAATATCAGCATCAGCCCAATATCAGCATCAGCCCAATATCAGCATCAGCCCAATATCAGCATCAGCCCAATATCAGCATCAGCCCAATATCAGCATCAGCCCAATATCAGCATCAGCCCAATATCAGCATCAGCCCAATATCAGCATCAGCCCAATATCAGCATCAGCCCAATATCAGCATCAGCCCAATATCAGCATCAGCCCAATATCAGCATCAGCCCAATATCAGCATCAGCCCAATATCAGCATCAGCCCAATATCAGCATCAGCCCAATATCAGCATCAGCCCAATATCAGCATCAGCCCAATATCAGCATCAGCCCAATAACAGCATCAGCCCGATGCTGATATTGGGCTGATGCTGATATTGGGCTGATGCTGATATTGGGCTGATGCTGATATTGGGCTGATGCTGATATTGGGCTGATGCTGATATTGGGCTGATGCTGATATTGGGCTGATGCTGATATTGGGCTGATGCTGATATTGGGCTGATGCTGATATTGGGCTGATGCTGATATTGGGCTGATGCTGATATTGGGCTGATGCTGATATTGGGCTGATGCTGATATTGGGCTGATGCTGATATTGGGCTGATGCTGATATTGGGCTGATGCTGATATTGGGCTGATATTGATATTGGGCTGATATTGATATTGGGCTGATATAGGCCTGCAGAGTGTCTAGTTTTGAAGATACAGACTCTGCTAAGCAAAAGTGAACAGGGCCAAACTGGGCTTATTTCGCTGTGAAAGTGAGATTTAGGCACGGACTTGGAAAACCTTGTCTGAACCCCTCCATCCTTCCTGTAGCTGCTCAGACTCTGCTTCTCTGCCCCCAGCCAAGCTTATAGGCCTGCAGAGTGTCTAGTTTTGAAGATACAGACTCTGCTAAGCAAAAGTGAACAGGGCCAAACTGGGCTTATTTCGCTGTGAAAGTGACATTTAGGCACGGAGTTGGAAAACCTTGTCTGAACCCCTCCATCCTTCCTGTAGCTGCTCAGACTCTGCTTCTCTGCCCCCAGCCAAGCTTATAGGCCTGCAGAGTGTCTAGTTTTGAAGATACAGACTCTGCTAAGCAAAAGTGAACAGGGCCAAACTGGGCTTATTTCGCTGTGAAAGTGACATTTAGGCACGGAGTTGGAAAACCTTGTCTGAACCCCTCCATCCTTCCTGTAGCTGCTCAGACTCTGCTTCTCTGCCCCCAGCCAAGCTTATAGGCCTGCAGAGTGTCTAGTTTTGAAGATACAGACTCTGCTAAGCAAAAGTGAACAGGGCCAAACTGGGCTTATTTCGCTGTGAAAGTGACATTTAGGCACGGAGTTGGAAAACCTTGTCTGAACCCCTCCATCCTTCCTGTAGCTGCTCAGACTCTGCTTCTCTGCCCCCAGCCAAGCTTATAGGCCTGCAGAGTGTCTAGTTTTGAAGATACAGACTCTGCTAAGCAAAAGTGAACAGGGCCAAACTGGGCTTATTTCGCTGTGAAAGTGACATTTAGGCACGGAGTTGGAAAACCTTGTCTGAACCCCTCCATCCTTCCTGTAGCTGCTCAGACTCTGCTTCTCTGCCCCCAGCCAAGCTTATAGGCCTGCAGAGTGTCTAGTTTTGAAGATACAGACTCTGCTAAGCAAAAGTGAACAGGGCCAAACTGGGCTTATTTCGCTGTGAAAGTGACATTTAGGCACGGAGTTGGAAAACCTTGTCTGAACCCCTCCATCCTTCCTGTAGCTGCTCAGACTCTGCTTCTCTGCCCCCAGCCAAGCTTATAGGCCTGCAGAGTGTCTAGTTTTGAAGATACAGACTCTGCTAAGCAAAAGTGAACAGGGCCAAACTGGGCTTATTTCGCTGTGAAAGTGACATTTAGGCACGGAGTTGGAAAACCTTGTCTGAACCCCTCCATCCTTCCTGTAGCTGCTCAGACTCTGCTTCTCTGCCCCCAGCCAAGCTTATAGGCCTGCAGAGTGTCTAGTTTTGAAGATACAGACTCTGCTAAGCAAAAGTGAACAGGGCCAAACTGGGCTTATTTCGCTGTGAAAGTGACATTTAGGCACGGAGTTGGAAAACCTTGTCTGAACCCCTCCATCCTTCCTGTAGCTGCTCAGACTCTGCTTCTCTGCCCCCAGCCAAGCTTATAGGCCTGCAGAGTGTCTAGTTTTGAAGATACAGACTCTGCTAAGCAAAAGTGAACAGGGCCAAACTGGGCTTATTTCGCTGTGAAAGTGACATTTAGGCACGGAGTTGGAAAACCTTGTCTGAACCCCTCCATCCTTCCTGTAGCTGCTCAGACTCTGCTTCTCTGCCCCCAGCCAAGCTTATAGGCCTGCAGAGTGTCTAGTTTTGAAGATACAGACTCTGCTAAGCAAAAGTGAACAGGGCCAAACTGGGCTTATTTCGCTGTGAAAGTGACATTTAGGCACGGAGTTGGAAAACCTTGTCTGAACCCCTCCATCCTTCCTGTAGCTGCTCAGACTCTGCTTCTCTGCCCCCAGCCAAGCTTATAGGCCTGCAGAGTGTCTAGTTTTGAAGATACAGACTCTGCTAAGCAAAAGTGAACAGGGCCAAACTGGGCTTATTTCGCTGTGAAAGTGACATTTAGGCACGGAGTTGGAAAACCTTGTCTGAACCCCTCCATCCTTCCTGTAGCTGCTCAGACTCTGCTTCTCTGCCCCCAGCCAAGCTTATAGGCCTGCAGAGTGTCTAGTTTTGAAGATACAGACTCTGCTAAGCAAAAGTGAACAGGGCCAAACTGGGCTTATTTCGCTGTGAAAGTGACATTTAGGCACGGAGTTGGAAAACCTTGTCTGAACCCCTCCATCCTTCCTGTAGCTGCTCAGACTCTGCTTCTCTGCCCCCAGCCAAGCTTATAGGCCTGCAGAGTGTCTAGTTTTGAAGATACAGACTCTGCTAAGCAAAAGTGAACAGGGCCAAACTGGGCTTATTTCGCTGTGAAAGTGACATTTAGGCACGGAGTTGGAAAACCTTGTCTGAACCCCTCCATCCTTCCTGTAGCTGCTCAGACTCTGCTTCTCTGCCCCCAGCCAAGCTTATAGGCCTGCAGAGTGTCTAGTTTTGAAGATACAGACTCTGCTAAGCAAAAGTGAACAGGGCCAAACTGGGCTTATTTCGCTGTGAAAGTGACATTTAGGCACGGAGTTGGAAAACCTTGTCTGAACCCCTCCATCCTTCCTGTAGCTGCTCAGACTCTGCTTCTCTGCCCCCAGCCAAGCTTATAGGCCTGCAGAGTGTCTAGTTTTGAAGATACAGACTCTGCTAAGCAAAAGTGAACAGGGCCAAACTGGGCTTATTTCGCTGTGAAAGTGACATTTAGGCACGGAGTTGGAAAACCTTGTCTGAACCCCTCCATCCTTCCTGTAGCTGCTCAGACTCTGCTTCTCTGCCCCCAGCCAAGCTTATAGGCCTGCAGAGTGTCTAGTTTTGAAGATACAGACTCTGCTAAGCAAAAGTGAACAGGGCCAAACTGGGCTTATTTCGCTGTGAAAGTGACATTTAGGCACGGAGTTGGAAAACCTTGTCTGAACCCCTCCATCCTTCCTGTAGCTGCTCAGACTCTGCTTCTCTGCCCCCAGCCAAGCTTATAGGCCTGCAGAGTGTCTAGTTTTGAAGATACAGACTCTGCTAAGCAAAAGTGAACAGGGCCAAACTGGGCTTATTTCGCTGTGAAAGTGACATTTAGGCACGGAGTTGGAAAACCTTGTCTGAACCCCTCCATCCTTCCTGTAGCTGCTCAGACTCTGCTTCTCTGCCCCCAGCCAAGCTTATAGGCCTGCAGAGTGTCTAGTTTTGAAGATACAGACTCTGCTAAGCAAAAGTGAACAGGGCCAAACTGGGCTTATTTCGCTGTGAAAGTGACATTTAGGCACGGAGTTGGAAAACCTTGTCTGAACCCCTCCATCCTTCCTGTAGCTGCTCAGACTCTGCTTCTCTGCCCCCAGCCAAGCTTATAGGCCTGCAGAGTGTCTAGTTTTGAAGATACAGACTCTGCTAAGCAAAAGTGAACAGGGCCAAACTGGGCTTATTTCGCTGTGAAAGTGACATTTAGGCACGGAGTTGGAAAACCTTGTCTGAACCCCTCCATCCTTCCTGTAGCTGCTCAGACTCTGCTTCTCTGCCCCCAGCCAAGCTTATAGGCCTGCAGAGTGTCTAGTTTTGAAGATACAGACTCTGCTAAGCAAAAGTGAACAGGGCCAAACTGGGCTTATTTCGCTGTGAAAGTGACATTTAGGCACGGAGTTGGAAAACCTTGTCTGAACCCCTCCATCCTTCCTGTAGCTGCTCAGACTCTGCTTCTCTGCCCCCAGCCAAGCTTATAGGCCTGCAGAGTGTCTAGTTTTGAAGATACAGACTCTGCTAAGCAAAAGTGAACAGGGCCAAACTGGGTTTATTTCGCTGTGAAAGTGACATTTAGGCACGGAGTTGGAAAACCTTGTCTGAACCCCTCCATCCTTCCTGTAGCTGCTCAGACTCTGCTTCTCTGCCCCCAGCCAAGCTTATAGGCCTGCAGAGTGTCTAGTTTTGAAGATACAGACTCTGCTAAGCAAAAGTGAACAGGGCCAAACTGGGCTTATTTCGCTGTGAAAGTGACATTTAGGCACGGAGTTGGAAAACCTTGTCTGAACCCCTCCATCCTTCCTGTAGCTGCTCAGACTCTGCTTCTCTGCCCCCAGCCAAGCTTATAGGCCTGCAGAGTGTCTAGTTTTGAAGATACAGACTCTGCTAAGCAAAAGTGAACAGGGCCAAACTGGGCTTATTTCGCTGTGAAAGTGACATTTAGGCACGGAGTTGGAAAACCTTGTCTGAACCCCTCCATCCTTCCTGTAGCTGCTCAGACTCTGCTTCTCTGCCCCCAGCCAAGCTTATAGGCCTGCAGAGTGTCTAGTTTTGAAGATACAGACTCTGCTAAGCAAAAGTGAACAGGGCCAAACTGGGCTTATTTCGCTGTGAAAGTGACATTTAGGCACGGAGTTGGAAAACCTTGTCTTTGGCCCTGTTCACTTTTGCTTAGCAGAGTCTGTATCTTCAAAACTAGACACTCTGCAGGCCTATAAGCTTGGCTGGGGGCAGAGAAGCAGAGTCTGAGCAGCTACAGGAAGGATGGAGGGGTTCAGACAAGGTTTTCCAACTCCGTGCCTAAATGTCACTTTCACAGCGAAATAAGCCCAGTTTGGCCCTGTTCACTTTTGCTTAGCAGAGTCTGTATCTTCAAAACTAGACACTCTGCAGGCCTATAAGCTTGGCTGGGGGCAGAGAAGCAGAGTCTGAGCAGCTACAGGAAGGATGGAGGGGTTCAGACAAGGTTTTCCAACTCCGTGCCTAAATGTCACTTTCACAGCGAAATAAGCCCAGTTTGGCCCTGTTCACTTTTGCTTAGCAGAGTCTGTATCTTCAAAACTAGACACTCTGCAGGCCTATAAGCTTGGCTGGGGGCAGAGAAGCAGAGTCTGAGCAGCTACAGGAAGGATGGAGGGGTTCAGACAAGGTTTTCCAACTCCGTGCCTAAATGTCACTTTCACAGCGAAATAAGCCCAGTTTGGCCCTGTTCACTTTTGCTTAGCAGAGTCTGTATCTTCAAAACTAGACACTCTGCAGGCCTATAAGCTTGGCTGGGGGCAGAGAAGCAGAGTCTGAGCAGCTACAGGAAGGATGGAGGGGTTCAGACAAGGTTTTCCAACTCCGTGCCTAAATGTCACTTTCACAGCGAAATAAGCCCAGTTTGGCCCTGTTCACTTTTGCTTAGCAGAGTCTGTATCTTCAAAACTAGACACTCTGCAGGCCTATAAGCTTGGCTGGGGGCAGAGAAGCAGAGTCTGAGCAGCTACAGGAAGGATGGAGGGGTTCAGACAAGGTTTTCCAACTCCGTGCCTAAATGTCACTTTCACAGCGAAATAAGCCCAGTTTGGCCCTGTTCACTTTTGCTTAGCAGAGTCTGTATCTTCAAAACTAGACACTCTGCAGGCCTATAAGCTTGGCTGGGGGCAGAGAAGCAGAGTCTGAGCAGCTACAGGAAGGATGGAGGGGTTCAGACAAGGTTTTCCAACTCCGTGCCTAAATGTCACTTTCACAGCGAAATAAGCCCAGTTTGGCCCTGTTCACTTTTGCTTAGCAGAGTCTGTATCTTCAAAACTAGACACTCTGCAGGCCTATAAGCTTGGCTGGGGGCAGAGAAGCAGAGTCTGAGCAGCTACAGGAAGGATGGAGGGGTTCAGACAAGGTTTTCCAACTCCGTGCCTAAATGTCACTTTCACAGCGAAATAAGCCCAGTTTGGCCCTGTTCACTTTTGCTTAGCAGAGTCTGTATCTTCAAAACTAGACACTCTGCAGGCCTATAAGCTTGGCTGGGGGCAGAGAAGCAGAGTCTGAGCAGCTACAGGAAGGATGGAGGGGTTCAGACAAGGTTTTCCAACTCCGTGCCTAAATGTCACTTTCACAGCGAAATAAGCCCAGTTTGGCCCTGTTCACTTTTGCTTAGCAGAGTCTGTATCTTCAAAACTAGACACTCTGCAGGCCTATAAGCTTGGCTGGGGGCAGAGAAGCAGAGTCTGAGCAGCTACAGGAAGGATGGAGGGGTTCAGACAAGGTTTTCCAACTCCGTGCCTAAATGTCACTTTCACAGCGAAATAAGCCCAGTTTGGCCCTGTTCACTTTTGCTTAGCAGAGTCTGTATCTTCAAAACTAGACACTCTGCAGGCCTATAAGCTTGGCTGGGGGCAGAGAAGCAGAGTCTGAGCAGCTACAGGAAGGATGGAGGGGTTCAGACAAGGTTTCCAATATCAGCATCAGCCCAATATCAGCATCAGCCCAATATCAGCATCAGCCCAATATCAGCATCAGCCCAATATCAGCATCAGCCCAATATCAGCATCAGCCCAATATCAGCATCAGCCCAATATCAGCATCAGCCCAATATCAGCATCAGCCCAATATCAGCATCAGCCCAATATCAGCATCAGCCCAATATCAGCATCAGCCCAATATCAGCATCAGCCCAATATCAGCATCAGCCCAATATCAGCATCAGCCCAATATCAGCATCAGCCCAATATCAGCATCAGCCCAATATCAGCATCAGCCCAATATCAGCATCAGCCCAATATCAGCATCAGCCCAATATCAGCATCAGCCCAATATCAGCATCAGCCCAATATCAGCATCAGCCCAATATCAGCATCAGCCCAATATCAGCATCAGCCCAATATCAGCATCAGCCCAATATCAGCATCAGCCCAATATCAGCATCAGCCCAATATCAGCATCAGCCCAATATCAGCATCAGCCCAATATCAGCATCAGCCCAATATCAGCATCAGCCCAATATCAGCATCAGCCCAATATCAGCATCAGCCCAATATCAGCATCAGCCCAATATCAGCATCAGCCCAATATCAGCATCAGCCCAATATCAGCATCAGCCCAATATCAGCATCAGCCCAATATCAGCATCAGCCCAATATCAGCATCAGCCCAATATCAGCATCAGCCCAATATCAGCATCAGCCCAATATCAGCATCAGCCCAATATCAGCATCAGCCCAATATCAGCATCAGCCCAATATCAGCATCAGCCCAATATCAGCATCAGCCCAATATCAGCATCAGCCCAATATCAGCATCAGCCCAATATCAGCATCAGCCCAATATCAGCATCAGCCCAATATCAGCATCAGCCCAATATCAGCATCAGCCCTAGACACTCTGCAGGCCTATAAGCTTGGCTGGGGGCAGAGAAGCAGCCCAATATGATATAATATCAGCTGATGCTGATATTGGGGCTGATGCTGATATTGGGCTGATGCTGATATTGGGCTGATGCTGATATTGGGCTGATGCTGATATTGGGCTGATGCTGATATTGGCTGATGCTGATATTGGGCTGATGCTGATATTGGGCTGATGCTGATATTGGGCTGATGCTGATATTGGGCTGATGCTGATATTGGGCTGATGCTGATATTGGGCTGATGCTGATATTGGGCTGATGCTGATATTGGGCTGATGCTGATATTGGGCTGATGCTGATATTGGGCTGATGCTGATATTGGGCTGATGCTGATATTGGGCTGATGCTGATATTGGGCTGATGCTGATATTGGGCTGATGCTGATATTGGGCTGATGCTGATATTGGGCTGATGCTGATATTGGGCTGATGCTGATATTGGGCTGATGCTGATATTGGGCTGATGCTGATATTGGGCTGATGCTGATATTGGGCTGATGCTGATATTGGGCTGATGCTGATATTGGGCTGATGCTGATATTGGGCTGATGCTGATATTGGGCTGATGCTGATATTGGGCTGATGCTGATATTGGGCTGATGCTGATATTGGGCTGATGCTGATATTGGGCTGATGCTGATATTGGGCTGATGCTGATATTGGGCTGATGCTGATATTGGGCTGATGCTGATATTGGGCTGATGCTGATATTGGGCTGATGCTGATATTGGGCTGATGCTGATATTGGGCTGATGCTGATATTGGGCTGATGCTGATATTGGGCTGATGCTGATATTGGGCTGATGCTGATATTGGGCTGATGCTGATATTGGGCTGATGCTGATATTGGGCTGATGCTGATATTGGGCTGATGCTGATATTGGGCTGATGCTGATATTGGGCTGATGCTGATATTGGGCTGATGCTGATATTGGGCTGATGCTGATATTGGGCTGATGCTGATATTGGGCTGATGCTGATATTGGGCTGATGCTGATATTGGGCTGATGCTGATATTGGGCTGATGCTGATATTGGGCTGATGCTGATATTGGGCTGATGCTGATATTGGGCTGATGCTGATATTGGGCTGATGCTGATATTGGGCTGATGCTGATATTGGGCTGATGCTGATATTGGGCTGATGCTGATATTGGGCTGATGCTGATATTGGGCTGATGCTGATATTGGGCTGATGCTGATATTGGGCTGATGCTGATATTGGGCTGATGCTGATATTGGGCTGATGCTGATATTGGGCTGATGCTGATATTGGGCTGATGCTGATATTGGGCTGATGCTGATATTGGGCTGATGCTGATATTGGGCTGATGCTGATATTGGGCTGATGCTGATATTGGGCTGATGCTGATATTGGGCTGATGCTGATATTGGGCTGATGCTGATATTGGGCTGATGCTGATATTGGGCTGATGCTGATATTGGGCTGATGCTGATATTGGGCTGATGCTGATATTGGGCTGATGCTGATATTGGGCTGATGCTGATATTGGGCTGATGCTGATATTGGGCTGATGCTGATATTGGGCTGATGCTGATATTGGGCTGATGCTGATATTGGGCTGATGCTGATATTGGGCTGATGCTGATATTGGGCTGATGCTGATATTGGGCTGATGCTGATATTGGGCTGATGCTGATATTGGGCTGATGCTGATATTGGGCTGATGCTGATATTGGGCTGATGCTGATATTGGGCTGATGCTGATATTGGCTGCTGATATTGATATTGGGCTGATATTGATATTGGGCTGATATAGGCCTGCAGAGTGTCTAGTTTTGAAGATACAGACTCTGCTAAGCAAAAGTGAACAGGGCCAAACTGGGCTTATTTCGCTGTGAAAGTGACATTTAGGCACGGACTTGGAAAACCTTGTCTGAACCCCTCCATCCTTCCTGTAGCTGCTCAGACTCTGCTTCTCTGCCCCCAGCCAAGCTTATAGGCCTGCAGAGTGTCTAGTTTTGAAGATACAGACTCTGCTAAGCAAAAGTGAACAGGGCCAAACTGGGCTTATTTCGCTGTGAAAGTGACATTTAGGCACGGAGTTGGAAAACCTTGTCTGAACCCCTCCATCCTTCCTGTAGCTGCTCAGACTCTGCTTCTCTGCCCCCAGCCAAGCTTATAGGCCTGCAGAGTGTCTAGTTTTGAAGATACAGACTCTGCTAAGCAAAAGTGAACAGGGCCAAACTGGGCTTATTTCGCTGTGAAAGTGACATTTAGGCACGGAGTTGGAAAACCTTGTCTGAACCCCTCCATCCTTCCTGTAGCTGCTCAGACTCTGCTTCTCTGCCCCCAGCCAAGCTTATAGGCCTGCAGAGTGTCTAGTTTTGAAGATACAGACTCTGCTAAGCAAAAGTGAACAGGGCCAAACTGGGCTTATTTCGCTGTGAAAGTGACATTTAGGCACGGAGTTGGAAAACCTTGTCTGAACCCCTCCATCCTTCCTGTAGCTGCTCAGACTCTGCTTCTCTGCCCCCAGCCAAGCTTATAGGCCTGCAGAGTGTCTAGTTTTGAAGATACAGACTCTGCTAAGCAAAAGTGAACAGGGCCAAACTGGGCTTATTTCGCTGTGAAAGTGACATTTAGGCACGGAGTTGGAAAACCTTGTCTGAACCCCTCCATCCTTCCTGTAGCTGCTCAGACTCTGCTTCTCTGCCCCCAGCCAAGCTTATAGGCCTGCAGAGTGTCTAGTTTTGAAGATACAGACTCTGCTAAGCAAAAGTGAACAGGGCCAAACTGGGCTTATTTCGCTGTGAAAGTGACATTTAGGCACGGAGTTGGAAAACCTTGTCTGAACCCCTCCATCCTTCCTGTAGCTGCTCAGACTCTGCTTCTCTGCCCCCAGCCAAGCTTATAGGCCTGCAGAGTGTCTAGTTTTGAAGATACAGACTCTGCTAAGCAAAAGTGAACAGGGCCAAACTGGGCTTATTTCGCTGTGAAAGTGACATTTAGGCACGGAGTTGGAAAACCTTGTCTGAACCCCTCCATCCTTCCTGTAGCTGCTCAGACTCTGCTTCTCTGCCCCCAGCCAAGCTTATAGGCCTGCAGAGTGTCTAGTTTTGAAGATACAGACTCTGCTAAGCAAAAGTGAACAGGGCCAAACTGGGCTTATTTCGCTGTGAAAGTGACATTTAGGCACGGAGTTGGAAAACCTTGTCTGAACCCCTCCATCCTTCCTGTAGCTGCTCAGACTCTGCTTCTCTGCCCCCAGCCAAGCTTATAGGCCTGCAGAGTGTCTAGTTTTGAAGATACAGACTCTGCTAAGCAAAAGTGAACAGGGCCAAACTGGGCTTATTTCGCTGTGAAAGTGACATTTAGGCACGGAGTTGGAAAACCTTGTCTGAACCCCTCCATCCTTCCTGTAGCTGCTCAGACTCTGCTTCTCTGCCCCCAGCCAAGCTTATAGGCCTGCAGAGTGTCTAGTTTTGAAGATACAGACTCTGCTAAGCAAAAGTGAACAGGGCCAAACTGGGCTTATTTCGCTGTGAAAGTGACATTTAGGCACGGAGTTGGAAAACCTTGTCTGAACCCCTCCATCCTTCCTGTAGCTGCTCAGACTCTGCTTCTCTGCCCCCAGCCAAGCTTATAGGCCTGCAGAGTGTCTAGTTTTGAAGATACAGACTCTGCTAAGCAAAAGTGAACAGGGCCAAACTGGGCTTATTTCGCTGTGAAAGTGACATTTAGGCACGGAGTTGGAAAACCTTGTCTGAACCCCTCCATCCTTCCTGTAGCTGCTCAGACTCTGCTTCTCTGCCCCCAGCCAAGCTTATAGGCCTGCAGAGTGTCTAGTTTTGAAGATACAGACTCTGCTAAGCAAAAGTGAACAGGGCCAAACTGGGCTTATTTCGCTGTGAAAGTGACATTTAGGCACGGAGTTGGAAAACCTTGTCTGAACCCCTCCATCCTTCCTGTAGCTGCTCAGACTCTGCTTCTCTGCCCCCAGCCAAGCTTATAGGCCTGCAGAGTGTCTAGTTTTGAAGATACAGACTCTGCTAAGCAAAAGTGAACAGGGCCAAACTGGGCTTATTTCGCTGTGAAAGTGACATTTAGGCACGGAGTTGGAAAACCTTGTCTGAACCCCTCCATCCTTCCTGTAGCTGCTCAGACTCTGCTTCTCTGCCCCCAGCCAAGCTTATAGGCCTGCAGAGTGTCTAGTTTTGAAGATACAGACTCTGCTAAGCAAAAGTGAACAGGGCCAAACTGGGCTTATTTCGCTGTGAAAGTGACATCGAAATTTCACAGCGAAATAAGCCCAGTTTGGCCCTGTTCACTTTTGCTTAGCAGAGTCTGTATCTTCAAAACTAGACACTCTGCAGGCCTATAAGCTTGGCTGGGGGCAGAGAAGCAGAGTCTGAGCAGCTACAGGAAGGATGGAGGGGTTCAGACAAGGTTTTCCAACTCCGTGCCTAAATGTCACTTTCACAGCGAAATAAGCCCAGTTTGGCCCTGTTCACTTTTGCTTAGCAGAGTCTGTATCTTCAAAACTAGACACTCTGCAGGCCTATAAGCTTGGCTGGGGGCAGAGAAGCAGAGTCTGAGCAGCTACAGGAAGGATGGAGGGGTTCAGACAAGGTTTTCCAACTCCGTGCCTAAATGTCACTTTCACAGCGAAATAAGCCCAGTTTGGCCCTGTTCACTTTTGCTTAGCAGAGTCTGTATCTTCAAAACTAGACACTCTGCAGGCCTATAAGCTTGGCTGGGGGCAGAGAAGCAGAGTCTGAGCAGCTACAGGAAGGATGGAGGGGTTCAGACAAGGTTTTCCAACTCCGTGCCTAAATGTCACTTTCACAGCGAAATAAGCCCAGTTTGGCCCTGTTCACTTTTGCTTAGCAGAGTCTGTATCTTCAAAACTAGACACTCTGCAGGCCTATAAGCTTGGCTGGGGGCAGAGAAGCAGAGTCTGAGCAGCTACAGGAAGGATGGAGGGGTTCAGACAAGGTTTTCCAACTCCGTGCCTAAATGTCACTTTCACAGCGAAATAAGCCCAGTTTGGCCCTGTTCACTTTTGCTTAGCAGAGTCTGTATCTTCAAAACTAGACACTCTGCAGGCCTATAAGCTTGGCTGGGGGCAGAGAAGCAGAGTCTGAGCAGCTACAGGAAGGATGGAGGGGTTCAGACAAGGTTTTCCAACTCCGTGCCTAAATGTCACTTTCACAGCGAAATAAGCCCAGTTTGGCCCTGTTCACTTTTGCTTAGCAGAGTCTGTATCTTCAAAACTAGACACTCTGCAGGCCTATAAGCTTGGCTGGGGGCAGAGAAGCAGAGTCTGAGCAGCTACAGGAAGGATGGAGGGGTTCAGACAAGGTTTTCCAACTCCGTGCCTAAATGTCACTTTCACAGCGAAATAAGCCCAGTTTGGCCCTGTTCACTTTTGCTTAGCAGAGTCTGTATCTTCAAAACTAGACACTCTGCAGGCCTATAAGCTTGGCTGGGGGCAGAGAAGCAGAGTCTGAGCAGCTACAGGAAGGATGGAGGGGTTCAGACAAGGTTTTCCAACTCCGTGCCTAAATGTCACTTTCACAGCGAAATAAGCCCAGTTTGGCCCTGTTCACTTTTGCTTAGCAGAGTCTGTATCTTCAAAACTAGACACTCTGCAGGCCTATAAGCTTGGCTGGGGGCAGAGAAGCAGAGTCTGAGCAGCTACAGGAAGGATGGAGGGGTTCAGACAAGGTTTTCCAACTCCGTGCCTAAATGTCACTTTCACAGCGAAATAAGCCCAGTTTGGCCCTGTTCACTTTTGCTTAGCAGAGGTCTGTATCTTCAAAACTAGACACTCTGCAGGCCTATAAGCTTGGCTGGGGGCAGAGAAGCAGAGTCTGAGCAGCTACAGGAAGGATGGAGGGGTTCAGACAAGGTTTTCCAACTCCGTGCCTAAATGTCACTTTCACAGCGAAATAAGCCCAGTTTGGCCCTGTTCACTTTTGCTTAGCAGAGTCTGTATCTTCAAAACTAGACACTCTGCAGGCCTATAAGCTTGGCTGGGGGCAGAGAAGCAGAGTCTGAGCAGCTACAGGAAGGATGGAGGGGTTCAGACAAGGTTTTCCAACTCCGTGCCTAAATGTCACTTTCACAGCGAAATAAGCCCAGTTTGGCCCTGTTCACTTTTGCTTAGCAGAGTCTGTATCTTCAAAACTAGACACTCTGCAGGCCTATAAGCTTGGCTGGGGGCAGAGAAGCAGAGTCTGAGCAGCTACAGGAAGGATGGAGGGGTTCAGACAAGGTTTTCCAACTCCGTGCCTAAATGTCACTTTCACAGCGAAATAAGCCCAGTTTGGCCCTGTTCACTTTTGCTTAGCAGAGTCTGTATCTTCAAAACTAGACACTCTGCAGGCCTATAAGCTTGGCTGGGGCAGAGAAGCAGAGTCTGAGCAGCTACAGGAAGGATGGAGGGGTTCAGACAAGGTTTTCCAACTCCGTGCCTAAATGTCACTTTCACAGCGAAATAAGGCCCAGTTTGGCCCTGTTCACTTTTGCTTAGCAGAGTCTGTATCTTCAAAACTAGACACTCTGCAGGCCTATAAGCTTGGCTGGGGGCAAGAGAAGCAGAGTCTGAGCAGCTACAGGAAGGATGGAGGGGTTCAGACAAGGTTTTCCAACTCCGTGCCTAAATGTCACTTTCACAGCGAAATAAGCCCAGTTTGGCCCTGTTCACTTTTGCTTAGCAGAGTCTGTATCTTCAAAACTAGACACTCTGCAGGCCTATAAGCTTGGCTGGGGGCAGAGAAGCAGAGTCTGAGCAGCTACAGGAAGGATGGAGGGGTTCAGACAAGGTTTTCCAACTCCGTGCCTAAATGTCACTTTCACAGCGAAATAAGCCCAGTTTGGCCCTGTTCACTTTTGCTTAGCAGAGTCTGTATCTTCAAAACTAGACACTCTGCAGGCCTATAAGCTTGGCTGGGGGCAGAGAAGCAGAGTCTGAGCAGCTACAGGAAGGATGGAGGGGTTCAGACAAGGTTTTCCAACTCCGTGCCTAAATGTCACTTTCACAGCGAAATAAGCCCAGTTTGGCCCTGTTCACTTTTGCTTAGCAGAGTCTGTATCTTCAAAACTAGACACTCTGCAGGCCTATAAGCTTGGCTGGGGGCAGAGAAGCAGAGTCTGAGCAGCTACAGGAAGGATGGAGGGGTTCAGACAAGGTTTTCCAACTCCGTGCCTAAATGTCACTTTCACAGCGAAATAAGCCCAGTTTGGCCCTGTTCACTTTTGCTTAGCAGAGTCTGTATCTTCAAAACTAGACACTCTGCAGGCCTATAAGCTTGGCTGGGGGCAGAGAAGCAGAGTCTGAGCAGCTACAGGAAGGATGGAGGGGTTCAGACAAGGTTTTCCAACTCCGTGCCTAAATGTCACTTTCACAGCGAAATAAGCCCAGTTTGGCCCTGTTCACTTTTGCTTAGCAGAGTCTGTATCTTCAAAACTAGACACTCTGCAGGCTATAAGCTTGGCTGGGGGCAGAGAAGCAGAGTCTGAGCAGCTACAGGAAGGATGGAGGGGTTCAGACAAGGTTTTCCAACTCCGTGCCTAAATGTCACTTTCACAGCGAAATAAGCCCAGTTTGGCCCTGTTCACTTTTGCTTAGCAGAGTCTGTATCTTCAAAACTAGACACTCTGCAGGCCTATAAGCTTGGCTGGGGGCAGAGAAGCAGAGTCTGAGCAGCTACAGGAAGGATGGAGGGGTTCAGACAAGGTTTTCCAACTCCGTGCCTAAATGTCACTTTCACAGCGAAATAAGCCCAGTTTGGCCCTGTTCACTTTTGCTTAGCAGAGTCTGTATCTTCAAAACTAGACACTCTGCAGGCCTATAAGCTTGGCTGGGGGCAGAGAAGCAGAGTCTGAGCAGCTACAGGAAGGATGGAGGGGTTCAGACAAGGTTTTCCAACTCCGTGCCTAAATGTCACTTTCACAGCGAAATAAGCCCAGTTTGGCCCTGTTCACTTTTGCTTAGCAGAGTCTGTATCTTCAAAACTAGACACTCTGCAGGCCTATAAGCTTGGCTGGGGGCAGAGAAGCAGAGTCTGAGCAGCTACAGGAAGGATGGAGGGGTTCAGACAAGGTTTTCCAACTCCGTGCCTAAATGTCACTTTCACAGCGAAATAAGCCCAGTTTGGCCCTGTTCACTTTTGCTTAGCAGAGTCTGTATCTTCAAAACTAGACACTCTGCAGGC
>NW_027637947.1:0-16799 GCF_951216825.1 Electrona antarctica | reverse complement strand
CGTGTGAACTGAGTGGTGCAAGGTCTTATATAGTCTGATCAGCTATGTCAGTGACGTCACACACTAACCATAGCAACCATGCTCGTTTTTTCGGTACGAACACGTGTACACGGGTACAAAGCCAGTTGTTGGAGTGGTTTGCACCACTCAAAAAACAACTGATCCAGGCACTGCGGAATATCCATCCCTCCATCCATCTTCAACCGCTTATCCGTAGTCGGGTGGCGGGGGCAACAGCTCCACCAGAGAGCTCTTATCCATAGTCGGGTGGCGGGGGCAACAGCTCCACCAGAGAGTGCTTATCCGTAGTCAGGTCTCGGGGGCAACAGCTCCACCAGAGAGCTCTTATCCATAGTCGGGTCTCGGGGGCAACAGCTCCACCAGAGAGCTCTTATCCGTAGTCGGGTCTCGGGGGCAACAGCTCCACCAGAGAGCTCTTATCCGTAGTCAGGTCTCGGGGGCAACAGCTCCACCAGAGAGCTCTTATCCGTAGTCTCCTCCCAGTGGAGATATAATCCATCTGGTCCTTGGTCTGCCCCGGGGTCTCCTCCCAGTGGAGATATAATCCATCTGGTCCTTGGTCTTCCCCGGGGTCTCCTCCCAATGGAGATATAATCCATCTGGTCCTCGGTCTGCCCCGGGGTCTCCTCCCAGTGGAGATATAATCCATCTGGTCCTTGGTCTGCCCCGGGGTCTCCTCCCAGTGGAGATATAATCCATCTGGTCCTTGGTCTTCCCCGGGGTCTCCTCCCAATGGAGATATAATCTATCTGGTCCTCGGTCTGCCCCGGGGTCTCCTCCCAGTGGAGATATAATCCATCTGGTCCTTGGTCTTCCCCGGGGTCTCCTCCCAGTGGAGATATAATCCATCTGGTCCTTGGTCTGCCCCGGGGTCTCCTCCCAGTGGAGATATAATCCATTTGGTCCTTGGTCTGCCCCGGGGTCTCCTCCCAGTGGAGATATAATCCATCTGGTCCTTGGTCTTCCCCGGGGTCTCCTCCCAGTGGAGATATAATCCATCTGGTCCTTGGTCTGCCCCGGGGTCTCCTCCCAGTGGAGATATAATCCATTTGGTCCTTGGTCTGCCCCGGGGGTCTCCTCCCAGTGGAGATATAATCCATCTGGTCCTTGGTCTGCCCCGGGGTCTCCTCCCAGTGGAGATATAATCCATCCCAGTGGGACGTGCCTCGAGGACCTCCCTAGGGAGACGCCCGAGAAGCATCCTAACCAGATGCCCGAACCACTGGCTCCTTTCCATCTCTTAAAGGAGGAATAGCGTGTATTTAGAAAAGGCAACTGCAACATGGTTGGACCATGAAAGGTCGTCATTAGGGCGAAAATGAACTATAGTGGCCCTCTGGAGTGAGTGTGGAACTATAGTTGCCCTCTGGAGTGAATGTGGAACTATAGTGGCCCTCTGGAGTGAGTGTGGAACTATAGTGGCTCTCTGGAGTGAGTGTGGAACTATAGTGGCCCTCTGGAGTGAGTGTGGAACTTTAGTGGCTCTCTGGAGTGAGTGTGGAACTATAGTGGCTCTCTGGAGTGATTGTGGAACTATAGTGGCCCTCTGGAGTGAGTGTGGAACTATAGTGGCCCTCTGGAGTGAGTGTGGAACTATAGTGGCCCTCTGGAGTGAGTGTGGAACTATAGTGGCCCTCTGGAGTGAGTGTGGGACTATAGTGGCCCTCTGGAGTGAGTGTGGAACTATAGTGGCCCTCTGGAGTGAGTGTGGAACTATAGTGGCCCTCTGGAGTGAGTGTGGAACTATATTGGCCCTCTGGAGTGAGTGTGGAACTATAGTGGCCCTCTGGAGTGAGTGTGGAACTATAGTGGCCCTCTGGAGTGAGTGCGGAACTATAGTGGCCTTCTGGAGTGAGTGCGGAACTATAGTGGCCCTCTGGAGTGAGTGTGGAACTATAGTGGCCCTCTGGAGTGAGTGTGGAACTATAGTGGCCCTCTGGAGTGAGTGTGGAACTATAGTGGCCCTCTAGCGTGAGTGTGGAACTATAGTGGCCCTCTGGAGTGAGTGTGGAACTAGTGGCCCTCTGGAGTTAGTGTGGAACTAGTGGCCCTCTGGAGTGAGTGTGGAACTATAGTGGCCCTCTGGAGTGAGAGTGGAACTATAGTGGCCCTGGAGTGAGTGTGGAACTATAGTGGCCCTGGAGTGAGTGTGGAACTATAGTGGCCCTCTGGAGTGAGTGTGGAACTATAGTGGCCCTCTGGAGTGAGTGTGGAACTATAGTGGCCCTCTGGCGTGAGTGTGGAACTATAGTGGCCCTCTGGAGTGAGAGTGGAACTATAGTGGCCCTCTGGAGTGAGAGTGGAACTATAGTGGCCCTCTGGAGTGAGTGTGGAATTAGTGGCTCTCTGGAGTGAGTGTGGAACTATAGTGGCCCTCTGGAGTGAGTGTGGAACTATAGTGGCCCTCTGGAGTGAGTGTGGAACTATAGTGGCCCTCTGGAGTGAGTGTGGAAATATAGTGGCCCTCTGGAGTGAGTGTGGAACTATAGTGGCCCTCTGGAGTGAGTGTGGAACTAGTGGCCCTCTGGAGTGAGTGTGGAACTATAGTGGCCCTCTGGAGTGAGAGTGGAACTATAGTGGCCCTCTGGAGTGAGTGTGGAACTAGTGGCCCTCTGGAGTGAGTGTGGAACTAGTGGCCCTCTGGAGTGAGTGTGGAACTATAGTGGCCCTCTGGAGTGTGTGTGGAAATATAGTGGCCCTCTGGAGTGAGTGTGGAACTATAGTGGCCCTCTGGAGTGAGTGTGGAACTATAGTGGCCCTCTGGAGTGAGTGTGGAACTAGTGGCCCTCTGGAGTGAGTGTGGAACTAGTGGCCCTCTGGAGTGAGTGTGGAACTATAGTGGCCCTCTGGAGTGAGTGTGGAACTATAGTGGCCCTCTGGAGTGAGTGTGGAACTATAGTGGCCCTCTGGAGTGAGTGTGGAACTATAGTGGCCTTCTGGAGTGAGTGTGGAACTATAGTGGCCCTCTGGAGTGAGTGTGGAACTATAGTGGCCCTCTGGAGTGTGTGTGGAAATATAGTGGCCCTCTGGAGTGAGTGTGGAACTATAGTGGCCCTCTGGAGTGAGTGTGGAACTATAGTGGCCCTCTGGAGTGAGTGTGGAACTAGTGGCCCTCTGGAGTGAGTGTGGAACTATAGTGGCCCTCTGGAGTGAGTGTGGAACTAGTGGCCCTCTGGAGTGAGTGTGGAACTAGTGGCCCTCTGGAGTGAGTGTGGAACTATAGTGGCCCTCTGGAGTGAGTGTGGAACTATAGTGGCCCTCTGGAGTGAGTGTGGAACTATAGTGGCCCTCTGGAGTGAGTGTGGAACTATAGTGGCCTTCTGGAGTGAGTGTGGAACTATAGTGGCCCTCTGGAGTGAGTGTGGAACTATAGTGGCTGTGTGGAGTGAGTGTGGAACTATAGTGGCCCTCTGGAGTGAGTGTGGAACTATAGTGGCCCTCTGGAGTGAGTGTGGAACTATAGTGGCCCTCTGGAGTGAGTGTGGAACTATAGTGGCCCTCTGGAGTGAGTGTGGAACTATAGTGGCCCTCTGGAGTGAGTGTGGAACTATAGTGGCCCTGGAGTGAGTGTGGAACTATAGTGGCCCTGGAGTGAGTGCGGAACTATAGTGGCCCTCTGGAGTGAGTGTGGAACTATAGTGGCCCTCTGGAGTGAGTGTGGAACTATAGCGGCCCTCTGGAGTGAGTGTGGAACTATAGTGGCCCTCTGGAGTGAGTGTGGAACTATAGTGGCCCTCTGGAGTGAGTGTGGAACTATAGTGGCCCTCTGGAGTGAGAGTGGAACTATAGTGGCCCTCTGGAGTGAGTGTGGAACTATAGTGGCCCTCTGGAGTGAGTGTGGAACTATAGTGGCCCTCTGGAGTGAGTGTGGAACTATAGTGGCCCTCTGGAGTGAGTGTGGAAATATAGTGGCCCTCTGGAGTGAGTGTGGAACTATAGTGGCCCTCTGGAGTGAGTGTGGAACTAGTGGCCCTCTGGAGTGAGTGTGGAACTATAGTGGCCCTCTGGAGTGAGAGTGGAACTATAGTGGCCCTCTGGAGTGAGTGTGGAACTAGTGGCCCTCTGGAGTGAGTGTGGAACTAGTGGCCCTCTGGAGTGAGTGTGGAACTATAGTGGCCCTCTGGAGTGTGTGTGGAAATATAGTGGCCCTCTGGAGTGAGTGTGGAACTATAGTGGCCCTCTGGAGTGAGTGTGGAACTATAGTGGCCCTCTGGAGTGAGTGTGGAACTAGTGGCCCTCTGGATTGAGTGTGGAACTAGTGGCCCTCTGGAGTGAGTGTGGAACTATAGTGGCCCTCTGGAGTGAGTGTGGAACTATAGTGGCCCTCTGGAGTGAGTGTGGAACTATAGTGGCCCTCTGGAGTGAGTGTGGAACTATAGTGGCCTTCTGGAGTGAGTGTGGAACTATAGTGGCCCTCTGGAGTGAGTGTGGAACTATAGTGGCTGTGTGGAGTGAGTGTGGAACTATAGTGGCCCTCTGGAGTGAGTGTGGAACTATAGTGGCCCTCTGGAGTGAGTGTGGAACTATAGTGGCCCTCTGGAGTGAGTGTGGAACTATAGTGGCCCTCTGGAGTGAGTGTGGAACTATAGTGGCCCTCTGGAGTGAGTGTGGAACTATAGTGGCCCTGGAGTGAGTGTGGAACTATAGTGGCCCTGGAGTGAGTGCGGAACTATAGTGGCCCTCTGGAGTGAGTGTGGAACTATAGTGGCCCTCTGGAGTGAGTGTGGAACTATAGCGGCCCTCTGGAGTGAGTGTGGAACTATAGTGGCCCTCTGGAGTGAGTGTGGAACTATAGTGGCCCTCTGGAGTGAGTGTGGAACTATAGCGGCCCTCTGGAGTGAGTGTGGAACTATAGTGGCCCTCTGGAGTGAGTGTGGAACTATAGTGGCCCTCTGGAGTGAGTGTGGAACTATAGTGGCCCTCTGGAGTGAGTGTGGAACTATAGTGGCCCTCTGGAGTGAGTGTGGAACTATAGTGGCCCTCTGGAGTGAGTGTGGAACTATAGTGGCCCTGGAGTGAGTGTGGAACTATAGTGGCCCTGGAGTGAGTGCGGAACTATAGTGGCCCTCTGGAGTGAGTGTGGAACTATAGTGGCCCTCTGGAGTGAGTGTGGAACTATAGCGGCCCTCTGGAGTGAGTGTGGAACTATAGTGGCCCTCTGGAGTGAGTGTGGAACTATAGTGGCCCTCTGGAGTGAGTGTGGAACTATAGCGGCCCTCTGGAGTGAGTGTGGAACTATAGTGGCCCTCTGGAGTGAGTGTGGAACTATAGTGGCCCTCTGGAGTGAGTGTGGAACTATAGTGGCCCTCTGGAGTGAGTGTGGAACTATAGTGGCCCTCTGGAGTGAGTGTGGAACTATAGTGGCCCTCTGGAGTGAGTGTGGAACTATAGTGGCCCTCTGGAGTGAGTGTGGAACTATAGTGGCCCTCTGGAGTGAGTGTGGAACTATAGTGGCCCTCTGGAGGCTGTTTTCCTTGTCATTAGTTGTGTATCCTCAGGGTACCTCAGGGTTAGGGTACCTCAGGGTACCTCAGGGTAGAGGTAGACTTAGAGACAGACTGTGGCACGCTGACGTTTAGAGACAGACTGTGGCACGCTGACATTTAGAGACAGACTGGCACGCTGACGTTTAGAGACAGACTGGCACGCTGACGTTTAGAGACAGACTGTGGCACGCTGACGTTTAGATACAGACTGGCACGCTGACGTTTAGAGACAGACTGTGGCACGCTGACGTTTAGAGACAGACTGTGGCACGCTGACATTTAGAGACAGACTGGCACGCTGACGTTTAGAGACAGACTGGCACGCTGACGTTTAGAGACAGACTGTGGCACGCTGACACTTAGAGACAGACTGTGGCACGCTGACGTTTAGAGACAGACTGGCACGCTGACGTTTAGAGACAGATTGGCACGCTGACGTTTAGAGACAGACTGGCACGCTGACGTTTAGAGACAGACTGTGGCACGCTGACGTTTAGAGACAGACTGTGGCACGCTGACGTTTAGAGACAGACTGTGGCACGCTGACGTCTAGAGACAGACTGGCACGCTGACGTTTAGAGACAGACTGGCACGCTGACGTTTAGAGACAGACTGTGGCACGCTGACGTTTAGAGACAGACTGGCACGCTGACATTTAGAGACAGACTGGCACGCTGACGTTTAGAGACAGACTGGCACGCTGACGTTTAGATACAGACTGTGGCACGCTGACGTTTAGAGACAGACTGTGGCACGCTGACGTTTAGAGACAGACTGGCACGCTGACGTTTAGAGACAGACTGTGGCACGCTGACGTTTAGAGACAGACTGGCACGCTGACGTTTAGAGACAGACTGTGGCACGCTGACGTTTAGAGACAGACTGGCACGCTGACGTTTAGAGACAGACTGTGGCACGCTGACGTTTAGAGACAGACTGGCACGCTGACGTTTAGAGACAGACTGTGGCACGCTGACGTTTAGAGACAGATTGTGGCACGCTGACGTTTAGAGACAGACTGTGGCACGCTGACGTTTAGAGACAGACTGTGGCACGCTGACGTTTAGAGACAGACTGTGGCACACTGACATTTAGATACAGACTGCCACGCTGACGTTTAGATACAGACTGGCACGCTGACGTTTAGAGACAGACTGGCACGCTGACGTTTAGATACAGACTGGCACGCTGACGTTTAGAGACAGACTGTGGCACGCTGACGTTTAGAGACAGACTGGCACGCTGACATTTAGGACATTATGTATTTTACAGTTAGGTTTCAGACAGACATGCGACACTCATAAACACAGAACTCGTCCATGCCTGATTTTACTAATAGACTGACCATGTCGTGTGTGTGTGTGTGTGTGTGTGTGTGTGTGTGTGTGTGTGTGTGTGTGTGTGTGTGTGTGCGTGTGCGTGTGCGTTTTCAATAGACTGATGATTCCTCCTGTCTTGTGTTCCTCTCAGGATGACTACGTGAAGAGCTGGACTCCTGGACAGACTCCTGGACAGACTCCTGGACAGACTTCTGGACAGGCTCTGGACCGAGGTAAGACCTGCACTGTTACTATTTAATAGGACGGTGAACTCCGCCCTGGGCGTTGAGGGTGTTAACTCATCCCCCGCCGATGGCGTACATTTCCATCACTAGATCGGTGCCTGGCTGTAGAGCACCGAGTCACTAGACCGGTGCCCGGCTGTAGAGCACCGAGTCACTAGACCGGTGACTGGCTGTAGAGCACCGAGTCACTAGACCGCTGCCCGGCTGTAGAGCACCGAGTCACTAGACCGGTGCCCGGCTGTAGAGCACCGAGTCACTAGACCGGTGCCCGGCTGTAGAGCACCGAGTCACTAGACCAGTGCCTGGCTGTAGAGCACCGAGTCACTAGACCGGTGCCCGGCTGTAGAGCACCGAGTCACTAGACCGGTGCCTGGCTGTAGAGCACCGAGTCACTAGACCGGTGCCCGGCTGTAGAGCACCGAGTCACTAGACCGGTGCCCGGCTGTAGAGCACCGAGTCACTAGACCGGTGCCCGGCTGTAGAGCACCGAGTCACTAGACCGGTGCCTGGCTGTAGAGCACCGAGTCACTAGACCGCTGCCCGGCTGTAGAGCACCGAGTAACTAGACCGGTGCCCGGCTGTAGAGCACCGAGTCACTAGACCGGTGCCCGGCTGTAGAGCACCGAGTTGGTAACGATGGAAGGTGGAGATCCATGCCCCACCTGACTATGTGATACCTGTTGTACCCGTGTCAGAGTACCTGTTGTACCCGTGTCAGAGTACCCGTTGTACCCGTGTCAGAGTACCTGTTGTACCCGTGTCAGAGTACCTGTTGTACCCGTGTCAGAGTACCTGTTGTACCCGTGTCAGAGTACCCGTTGTACCCGTGTCAGAGTACCTGTTGTACCCGTGTCAGAGTACCTGTTGTACCCGTGTCAGAGTACCTGTTGTACCTGTGTCAGAGTACCTGTTGTACCCGTGTCAGAGTACCCGTTGTACCCGTGTCAGAGTACCCGTTGTACCCGTGTCAGAGTACCCGTTGTACCCGTGTCAGAGTACCCGTTGTACCCGTGTCAGAGTACCCATTGTACCCGTGTCAGAGTACCCGTTGTACCCGTGTCAGAGTACCTGTTGTACCCGTGTCAGAGTACCCGTTCCACCCATCTGTCTGTGTCCCTTTTATGTCCATATATGGAGACTTCTGTATGAGCATTAATAATTAACCTACGTTGTGACTCTCCACTCGTCTCGATGCAGCCCCAGGTCATTAAAAGTGATTTCCATCAGACGAGTTCCAACAAAGTAATCCATGACTGTATAGGCTACAGAGAAGGAATATTCTTGTAGTTATAAACACAACGTCCTTAAAATCCTTATAAAGATATAAAAGCCAAAGTTTATTTTTCCATCAAAACAACTTGCATGTGTTTTTTTCTTTGCGACAAATACCCCCACCCCTCCCCCCGCACATCTGCAGGGACCGTGTGACATAGGTGTTGTTTTTTTTGCCTCGAGCATAATGAAAGAAAGGCACGGTCAACACGGTCAACATTTTTCTTTCAAAACGATGATAATACTAGGGTGTGTTTGAATAGAACAACATTTGTATTGCTAATAAGAAAAATAAATAACATTTTGGAATTTTATATTTGTTCTAAGTCATTTCAGGCTATTATACAGAAGCCGTGTGTGTCTGTGTGTGTGTGTGTGTGTGTGTGTGTGTGTGTGTGTGTGTGTGTGTGTGTGTGTGTGTGTGTGTGTGTGTGTGTGTGTGTGTGTGTGTGTGTGTGTGTGTGTGTGTGTGTGTGTGTGTGTGTGTGTGTGTGTGTGTGTCACACCAAAAGTGGTGACCTATAGAATCCTGTACATCATGCAATCCTCACCCCTACACAGCTGTCATTAATTAATGGTCTTGATTGCCTATGCGTTCACCTCTCTCTCTCTCTCTCTCTCTCTCTCTGGGGTGAAGACGTGTGCGCTCTCTCTTCTCTCTCCCCCCCCCCCCCCCCCCCCCCCCCTCCCTGGTGTGTGTGGGGCGGGCGTGGGGAGGAGATTAGTTGCGCTGCCCTCGACAGTGATATATACTTCTCCAGTAAGCAGTGCAGAACAGAGAGTGCTATACTTCTCCAGTTAGCGGTGCAGAACAGAGAGTGCTATACTTCTCCAGTAAGCGGTGCAGAACAGAGAGTGCTATACTTCTCCAGTTAGCGGTGCAGAACAGAGAGTGCTATACTTCTCCAGTTAGCGGTGCAGAACAGAGAGTGCTATACTTCTCCAGTTAGCGGTGCAGAACAGAGAGTGCTATACTTCTCCAGTTAGCGGTGCAGAACAGAGAGTGCTATACTTCTCCAGTTAGCGGTGCAGAACAGAGCGTGCTATACTTCTCCAGTTAGCGGTGCAGAACAGAGAGTGCTATACTTCTCCAGTTAGCGCTGCAGAACAGAGAGTGCTATACTTCTCCAGTAAGTGGTGCAGAACAGAGAGTGCTATACTTCTCCAGTTAGCGGTGCAGAACAGAGAGTGCTATACTTCTCCAGTTAGCGGTGCAGAACAGAGAGTGCTATACTTCTCCAGTAAGCGGTGCAGAACAGAGAGTGCTATACTTCTCCAGTAAGCGGTGCAGAACAGAGAGTGCTATACTTCTCCAGTTATCGGTGCAGAACAGAGAGTGCTATACTTCTCCAGTAAGCAGTGCAGAACAGAGAGTGCTATACTTCTCCAGTTAGCGGTGCAGAACAGAGAGTGCTATACTTCTCCAGTAAGCGGTGCAGAACAGAGAGTGCTATACTTCTCCAGTAAGCAGTGCAGAACAGAGAGTGCTATACTTCTCCAGTAAGCGGTGCAGAACAGAGAGTGCTATACTTCTCCAGTCAGCGGTGCAGAACCGAGCGAGTGACACTTTCTTTTGGATGTAAACTGCGCAGCTTTTAGCTTTTTTGATCGGATTTGCGGATCGGTGATATTGTGGTAATTCAACATTACAGTATCATTAGAAGTACAAGGCAGGACAATGAAATTAAATAGGAGAAAAAATGGGGTAAAATAAGTGGTTACTCAACAAAAATAAAAAGTACTCGTATCGGTACTCGGTATCGGCGAGTACTTAAAAGAAAGTACTCGTACTCAGTCTGAAAGAAAAAAAGGCATCGGGGCATTTCAAAAATGAACCCAAAGGCCTCACTCAGACCTTTACTGCATTGCTGCATGCTTGTTGGATGAATGTTGTGTAGTGTCATGGCCGCCTCAAGGCCTCACTCAGACCTTTACTGCATTGCTGCATGCTTGTTGGATGAATGTTGTGTAGTGTCATGGCCGCCTCAAGGCCTCACTCAGACCTTTACTGCATTGCTGCATGCTTGTTGGATGAATGTTGTGTAGTGTCATGGCCGCCTCAAGGCCTCACTCAGACCTTTACTGCATTGCTGCATGCTTGTTGGATGAATGTTGTGTAGTGTCATGGCCGCCTCAAGGCCTCACTCAGACCTTTACTGCATTGCTGCATGCTTGTTGGATGAATGTTGTGTAGTGTCATGGCCGCCTCAAGTTTATTTTTCCATCAAAACAACTTGCATGTGTTTTTTTCTTTGCGACAAATACCCCCACCCCTCCCCCCGCACATCTGCAGGGACCGTGTGACATAGGTGTTGTTTTTTTTGCCTCGAGCATAATGAAAGAAAGGCACGGTCAACATTTTTCTTTCAAAACGATGATAATACTACGGTGTGTTTGAATAGAACATCATTTGTATTGCTAATAAGGCCTCACTCAGACCTTTACTGCATTGCTGCATGCTTGTTGGATGAATGTTGTGTAGTGTCATGGCCGCCTCAAGGCCTCACTCAGACCTTTACTGCATTGCTGCATGCTTGTTGGATGAATGTTGTGTAGTGTCATGGCCGCCCCAATGCATTTCCAATGGAAGTCAAATGGTTTGTAGTCCACATTTTGGACTTCAAGCTGTTGTATGGCTTTCGGCTGTGTTTCGACTGCGCCCCTCCCCCTTATACACACAAATGTGACAAACCATGTGACTCCCATTGGAAATAATAATAATAATAATAATATCTGGGATTTATATAGCGCTTTTCTTGACACTCAAAGACGCTTTACATGTGTTGGGGCCAGGGGGGGGAACAAGAAAAGGACAACTTTATTAGAAAAAAAAACAATTAAAAGAATAAAACCAATTAAACAGTGCAAGTTTTAAAAACTTGCATTGGGGCGGCCATGACACTACACAACATTCATCCAACAAGCATACAGCAATGCAGTAAAGGTCTGAGTGAGGCCAAAGTCAAACCTTTTGACCGTCCAATAATGGAAAACAGTAATGTCCAAGTGTTGAGAATATATTAACCCATTCTGGGCGGGAACCCCTTTTGGTGTTTTAACTAAGCACTATGTTATACTTTAGCTATTGAAAAATAGCAGATCTACAAGCTCATAGCGCGCCACCGAGTGGCGCGCTACGAGCTTGTAGGTCTGCTATTTTTTGAAAAATCATGAAAATGCGGCGCAAATCTTTGAATATATATATTCTTTCAGTTGTTTGTATTTTGACGCCAGGCCTAAACGGGTGAAGTCAGGTCAGGTGTATTCACAGCTGCAGTATGAGTTGGAATCGGCACATTGATGAGAATGCTTTGCTGAGTCTAGACCTTCAATGAGATCGAATGGAAGGCAGAGAAATGCACAACAATGGATATATCTGTGACCAGATGTGACTGAGGGACTGCCATTGGATTTCTTTATATCTGTGACCAGATGTGACTGAGGGACTGCCGTTGGATTTCTTTATATCTGTGACCAGATGTGACTGAGGGACTGCCGTTGGATTTCTTTATATCTGTGACCAGATGTGACTGAGGGACTGCCGTTGGATTTCTTTATATCTGTGACCAGATGTGACTGAGGGGCTGCCATTGGATTTCTTTTCGTTTTATCTTCATGTCATGAAGGAGAATCATAGCTTCAGACATATTGGTTGTTCAGTTTGACCCACCATTTTTTGGAGATATGACTTATAGAGTGATGTCTTGCAGAGAAACAGCGAGTTGAGAAAACTGTGTGTGTGTGTGTGTGTGTGTGTGTGTGTGTGTGTGTGTGCGTGTGCGTGTGCGTGTGCGTGTGCGTGTGCGTGTGCGTGTGCGTTAGCCTGGCTAATAAGCCAGACCGAATCAGCCGTTGGCAAAAAAAAAATTGCCTGCCGGCGGATTACGGTCTGGAGAGGCTCAATTTTACGCCCATTTCCTACACCAGAGAACTGGTGTGGCCAATCGGGACACGGTATGCAATATGGGCGGGCTTTGGTACAGTGACGTTCAATGCTTCAGTGACGTTCAATGTGACGTTCAATGCCCCCCCCCCCCCCCGGGAAACAAGATCCATACTCAGCATCTCCAGACTCAAATACCACACGACAGTGTGATTTGAGTCTGGCTTATTAGCCAGGCTACGTGTGCGTGTGCGTGTGCGTGTGCGTGCGCGTGCGCGTGCGTGCGTGTGTGTGTGTGTGTGTGCGTGCGTGTGTGTGTGTGTGTGCGGATCCAACCCCTCGAGGGCTGTACTGTACTTGCGTTCTTAAAATATAGTGTCCCCGTTTACTTTTATTCCAGCTGAGATGACTTGCATTTTTTTGCAGGACGATTCAACGCAACGCTCTCTCTCTCTCTCTCTCTCTCTCTCTCTCTTCTCTCTCTCTCTCTCTCTCTCTCTCCCTCTCTCTCTCTCGTGTGCGTGTCCCTCTCTCGTGTCCCTTCCCTCTCTCGTGTCCCTCTCTCTCTCTCTCACTCTCTGCTCTCTCCCTCTCTCTCTCTCCCTCTCTCTCTTCCTCTCTCTCTCTCTCTCTCTCTCTCTCTCTCTCTCTCTCTCTCCTCTCTCTCTCTCTCTCTCTCTCTCTCTCTCTCTCTCTCTCTCTCTCTCTCTCTCTCTCTCTCTCTCTCTCCCTGTCCCTCTCTCTCTCTCTCTCTCTCTCTCTCTCTCTACAAAAAGGAACAGAAAAACCAGAAGACTTTTACGGCTCTAGCAGTGTTTCCCAACCAGTTTAATTTCAAGGACCCCCCGGTTTGACCTGCATAAGTCAAAGAGTGAGCGTCCTCCACTCGCTCACTCCCCTCGCGTCCTCCACTCGCTCACTCCCATCGCGTCCTCCACTCGCTCACTTCCCATCGCGTCCTCCACTCGCTCACTCCCCTCGCGTCCTCCACTCGCTCACTCCCCTCGCGTCCTCCACTCGCTCACTCCCATCGCGTCCTCCACTCGCTCACCTCCCCCTCGCGTCCTCCACTCGCTCACATCCCATCGCGTCTCCACTCGCTCACTCCCCTCGCGTCCTCCACTCGCTCACTCCCCTCGCGTCCTCCACTCGCTCACTCCCATCGCGTCCTCCACTCGCTCACTCCCATCGCGTCCTCCACTCGCTCACTCCCCTCGCGTCCTCCAGTCGCTCACTCCCCTCGCGTCCTCCACTCGCTCACTCCCCTCGCGTCCTCCACTCGCTCACTCCCCTCGCGTCTCCCTCGCTCCTTAGACTCGCCCCCATGAGCCAGGAGAGGAGTCGATGCGAGGACAGAGTGGTGGAGTGGAGTTGACTCTAGGAGGAGAGGAGTCGATGAGGACAGAGTGGTGGAGTGGAGTTGACTCTAGGAGGAGAGGAGTCGATGAGGACAGAGTGGTGGAGTGGAGTTGACTCTAGGAGGAGAGGAGTCGATGAGGACAGAGTGGTGGAGTGGAGTTGACTCTAGGAGGAGAGGAGTCGATGAGGACAGAGTGGTGGAGTGGAGTTGACTCTAGGAGGAGAGGAGTCGATGAGGACAGAGTGGTGGAGTGGAGTTGACTCTAGGAGGAGAGGAGTCGATGAGGACAGAGTGGTGGAGTGGAGTTGACTCTAGGAGGAGAGGAGTCGATGAGGACAGAGTGGTGGAGTGGAGTTGACTCTAGGAGGAGAGGAGTCGATGAGGACAGAGTGGTGGAGTGGAGTTGACTCTAGGAGGAGAGGAGTTGATGCGAGGACAGAGTGGTGGAGTGGAGTTGACTCTAGGAGGAGAGGAGTTGATGCGAGGACAGAGTGGTGGAGTGGAGTTGACTCTAGGAGGAGAGGAGTTGATGCGAGGACAGAGTGGTGGAGTGGAGTTGACTCTAGGAGGAGAGGAGTTGATGCGAGGGACAGTGTGGTGGAGTGGAGTTGACTCTAGGAGGAGAGGAGTCGATGAGGACAGAGTGGTGGAGTGGAGTTGACTCTAGGAGGAGAGGAGTTGATGCGAGGACAGAGTGGTGGAGTGGAGTTGACTCTAGCAATGTGCTCAAGACAGATCCGTCCCATATTTCATATATTCCATCCTGATTGGCTAACATTGGCATCCAACATTTGCAGGATTGGCCCGTTATATGAACAAAAAGCCTCACATCATGAACGCAGCGTGTTTTAATTTGCGTGAACATCCCTGCAAAGCCGAGGAATAAATCCCACCATTTTTCACATTGGCCTGTTATAGCGCCACCAGTAGGTGGGTTTTATTTGTATTTTATTGAGGGGGGCTAGCCCAATTTACAATTTCAATTTACAATTTAGGCATATAGCAGACGCTCTTAATCCAGAGCGACTTACATTAGGCAAGAACAAAAGCATGGGAATACATCACATATATAAAAAGCATTTATCATGAAACATGCGTAAGCTAAGAACGTAACTAGAACATATCTATATCATGACACTATACATATAAACTATACATATATACTATACTATGCTATACATATGTACTATGAGGTGCTATGACTACATACAATGCAATTATTGTGCTGTCTACATGACATGATATAATTCTGTATTACATGCTGTCTAAGTCTAAAAAGTGCTATCTAAGGGGCTAGGGTAAGTGCTATCTAAGGGGCTAGGGTAAGTGCTATCTAAGGGGCTAGGGTAAGTTCTATCTAAGGGGCTAGGGTAAGTGCTATCTAAGGGGCTAGGGTAAGTGCTATCTAAGGGGGTAGGGTAAGTGCTATCTAAGGGGCTAGGGTAAGTGCTATCTAAGGAGGTAGGGTAAGTGCTATCTAAGGGGGTAGGGTAAGTGCTATCTAAGGGGCTAGGGTAAGTGCTATCTAAGGGGCTAGGGTAAGTGCTATCTAAGGGGCTAGGGTAAGTGCTATCTAAGGGGGTAGGGTAAGTGCTATCTAAGGGGGTAGGGTAAGTGCTATCTAAGGGGCTAGGGTAAGTGTTATCTAAGGGGCTAGGGTAAGTGCTACGGGCCATGGTGGAGTCTGACCAGGTGGGTCTTCAGACTACCGCGGAAGCCCCTCCTATATACAGCCTTTCGTCCCGTCACGTCTCACAAATGCCATTTGACACATTTACGTCATTATGTAGAAGAGGACAAGAGCGCCCCTCACTTCACATGGGTGTGATTTTTAATTGAGGGGCACTAGCCAATAGGCCAGCTTTGTGTTTTTAATTGAGGGGCGCTAGCCAATAGGCCAGCTTTGTGTTTTTATTTGAGGGGCGCTAGCCAATAGAGCTTTGTGTTTTTAATTGAGGGGCGCTAGCCAATAGAGCTTTGTGTTTTTAATTGAGGGGCGCTAGCCAATAGAGCTTTGTGTTTTTAATTGAGGGGCGCTAGCCAATAGAGCTTTGTGTTTTTAATTGAGGGGCGCTAGCCAATAGGCCAGCTTTGTGTTTTTAATTGAGGGGCGCTAGCCAATAGGAGCTTTGTGTTTTTAATTGAGGGGCGCTAGCCAATAGAGCTTTGTATTTCTGTGAGTACCCCATAGAGCATCGCAGTCCCGCCCCCTACCAGGGCCCAGTCCCGCCCCCCCTACCAGGGCCCAGGAAATGATTCCCTGTTCATTTTCCTCATAGACATTTCAAAAAGTATTTATTTAAAGACCTTTTAAACTGGAGTTGTGAGAAATCATGACAACAAACACAATTCTTTGGGCCGAACCGACAACAGTGCATTGTGGGAAGGTTTGGATGCATACAGAGCAGTACGTTGTGGGAAGGTTTGGATGCATACAGAGCAGTGCATTGTGGGAAGGTTTGGATGCATACAGAGCAGTGCATTGTGGGAAGGTTTGGATGCATACAGAGCAGTGCATTGTGGGAAGGTTTGGATGCATACAGAGCAGTGCATTGTGGGAAGGTTTGGATGCATACAGAGCAGTGCATTGTGGGAAGGTTTGGATGCATACAGAGCAGTGCATTGTGGGAAGGTTTGGATGCATACAGAGCAGTGCATTGTGGGAAGGGTTGGATGCATACAGAGCAGTGCATTGTGGGAAGGTTTGGATGCATACAGAACATTGCATTGTGGGAAGGGTTGGATGCATACAGAGCAGTGCATTGTGGGAAGGTTTGGATGCATACAGAACATTGCATTGTGGGAAGGGTTGGATGCATACAGAGCAGTGCATTGTGGGAAGGTTTGGATGCATACAGAGCAGTGCATTGTGGGAAGGGTTGGATGCATACAGACTACAGAACATTGCATCGTGGGAAGGGTTGGATGCATACAGACTACAGAGCATTGCATTGTGGGAAGGTTTGGATGCATACAGAGCAGTGCATTGTGGGAAGGGTTGGATGCATACAGAGCATTGTGTCGACTTCTTGTAAATTAAGTAATGCAATAATTTAACTCTTGGAGGCGTAAAATGATTAATTTCACATTCGCAGGACTCAATAAGGGTCCACTTGGTTACCACCTCTCCATCATTTAGCTGGGGACCACCTGGACCCCCTCAAGGACCACGGGGTGGTCCCCGAACCGCTGGTTGAAAACCACTGGACTAGT
>NW_027637948.1:0-2500 GCF_951216825.1 Electrona antarctica | reverse complement strand
GTGTTATTTTGCATGTCTGTGTTGTTGAACACACACACAGCTTAAAGGTGTAGTGAAATGAACAGACAGTGCACTCTGTCCAGTGCCTACCACTCTGTCCAGTGCACTCTGTCCAGTGCACTCTGTCCAGTGCCTACTACTCTGTCCAGTGCACTCTGTCCAGTGCACTCTGTCCAGTGCCTACTACTCTGTCCAGTGCACTCTGTCCAGTGCCTACCACTCTGTCCAGTGCACTCTGTCCAGTGCACTCTATCCAGTGCCTACTACTCTGTCCAGTGCACTCTGTCCAGTGCCTACTACTCTGTCCAGTGCACTCTGTCCAGTGCACTCTGTCCAGTGCCTACTACTCTGTCCAGTGCCTACCACTCTGTCCAGTGCACTCTGTCCAGTGCACTCTATCCAGTGCCTACTACTCTGTCCAGTGCACTCTGTCCAGTGCCTACCACTCTGTCCAGTGCACTCTGTCCAGTGCACTCTGTCCAATGCCTACCACTCTGTCCAGTGCACTCTGTCCAGTGCCTACTACTCTGTCCAGTGCACTCTGTCCAGTGCACTCTGTCCAGTGCCTACTACTCTGTCCAGTGCACTCTGTCCAGTGCCTACTACTCTGTCCAGTGCACTCTGTCCAGTGCCTACCACTCTGTCCAGTGCACTCTGTCCAGTGCACTCTGTCCAGTGCACTCTGTCCAGTGCACTCTGTCCAGTGCCTACCACTCTGTCCAGTGCACTCTGTCCAGTGCCTACAACTCTGTCCAGTGCCTACCACTCTGTCCAGTGCACTCTGTCCAGTGCCTACAACTCTGTCCAGTGCCTACCACTCTGTCCAGTGCACTCTGTCCAGTGCCTACCACTCTGTCCAGTGCACTCTGTCCAGTGCCTACCACTCTGTCCAGTGCACTCTGTCCAGTGCCTACCACTCTGTCCAGTGCACTCTGTCCAGTGCACTCTGTCCAGTGCCTACAACTCTGTCCAGTGCCTACAACTCTGTCCAGTGCCTACAACTCTGTCCAGTGCCTACCACTCTGTCCAGTGCACTCTGTCCAGTGCCTACTACTCTGACCAGCTCCTACTTGCTTGTTGCACTAGTAGGCCATAAATGGCCTACTAGTGCACAAGCAGAGCGCGCAAGTACTGTCGACCGCTACAAACTGTCAAATCTCAGCTTCTCTTTGAAAGAACGTTTGAAATATTGAATTATTAGGTTTAGCTATTTGCTACGTACCTACTTTTTGCACGTAAAAAAGTAGTATTATGAAGTATATCGTAATAAAGATGTGGATTAAAGGACCCAATGCCTTCGATGGTGACGTATATCTCGATCAATGTCGGGTGGATTAAAGGAAATGCCTCTATGTATATGTATATGTAATTTGTAAGTTGATTAGTGGTATACTGTGGTTACTTTTGATGCGTATGCACCGTCCCAGCATATGACGTCAGGGTATAACTGGCGTCATATGCTAGCTCTCAATGATGACTAGCTCTCAATGATGACGTAATAAAGATGTGGATTAAAGGTCCCAATGCCAGAGTGTAATTGGTTTTCGATGGTGACGTAATGACGATATGTTTTAGTGTCAGGAGGATTATAGGTAATGCTCCTATGTATACATGTATGTAGTCTGGCACCACTGCCGTATCAGGCACAAGTAGTCATTACGCCATTTGCTGGGACGGTGCATACGCATCGTCCTGGGACGGTGCAGACGCATCGTCGGGCGAAACTAGTACTTGCGCGCTCTGCTTGCAGAAGTAATAATAATAATAATATTGACCTTTCTAACAGGGTCGATCATCAGAGGGACCAGCATGACGATGATGTTGTTATAATATTGACCTTTCTAACAGGGTGGATCATCAGAGGGACCAGCATGACGATGATGTTGTTGTGGAAGTTGAAGTAATAATAATAATAATATTGACCTTTCTAACAGGGTGGATCATCAGAGGGACCAGCATGACGATGATGTTGTTATAATATTGACCTTTCTAACAGGGTCGATCATCAGAGGGACCAGCATGACGATGATGTTGTTATAATATTGACCTTTCTAACAGGGTCGATCATCAGAGGGACCAGCATGACGATGATGTTGTTATAATATTGACCTTTCTAACAGGGTGGATCATCAGAGGGACCAGCATGACGATGATGTTGTTATAATATTGACCTTTCTAACAGGGTGGATCATCAGAGGGACCAGCATGACGATGATGTTGTTGTGGAAGTTGAAGTAATAATAATAATAATAATATTGACCTTTCTAACAGGGTCGATCATCAGAGGGACCAGCATGACGATGATGTTGTTATAATATTGACCTTTCTAACAGGGTGGATCATCAGAGGGACCAGCATGACGATGATGTTGTTGTGGAAGTTGAAGTAATAATAATAATAATAATATTGACCTTTCTAACAGGGTCGATCATCAGAGGGACCAGCATGACGATGATGTTGTTATAATATTGACCTTTCTAACAGGGTGGATCATCAGAGG
>NW_027637949.1:0-32973 GCF_951216825.1 Electrona antarctica | reverse complement strand
CACACATTAAACCCATTTAGGCCTGACGTTGACATTTAAAAAATGTCTTCTAAATCATGACAGTTTCCTGAAAAACCTCATGTTTCTATGTCAGTGGTTCAAAATATATTCATGTCAAAGGACCCCCAAAATTATATGTAATTGGCCGCCGACCCCCATTTGAAAATATGTTGTTCCAGGGACCCCCCTCTCAGAAGCAAAGATTTGAGTTAAAAACGATTTGCGCCGCATTTTCACGATTTTTCAAAAATAGCAGACCTACAAGCTCGTAGCGCACCACTCGGTGGCGCGATATGAGCTTGTAGATCTGCTATTTTTCAATAGCTAAATTATAACAATGTTTAACCCAAAATGGGTTAACACACTGACTGAAGTAAGGCCAGGTACCACACAAGCTGAAAAATACCCTTTTTGTTCAGGTCATTTTGACCGAAAACAAATAAGCAGAGATGGTATAAGTATGCCTAAATTCATATTTAGAAAATGTTTCAGATGGAAAGGAAAAAAAAACAGAGATGATTTGAACAGAATATTTAGGAAAAGTGGAAGGGGAACCTTCTGAGAGCTTCATGGGCAACTAGATGCTATGGCAATCTTAATGTAAAAGGAAGAGGCAAGCTGCAGCGAATAGTGAACCTAGCCTCAAAAATCATTGGGAAGAGACAGAAACAATTAAGTTGCATCTACAAGGAAGTACTTCGGAAAAAAGCTGTCAAGATAGCAAACGACCTCCTCTCATCCACTCTGCAGGGAGTTAGAACTACTCCCCTCTGGTAGACGGTACAAAGAACCAAAAGCTAACCGTAACATTTTTTTAAATGCCTTCATACCAAATGCCATTAAGGCACTAAATGATACCATGTCTCGATACATTTGTTGTTTGGATGTATTTGCCACTGTTTGTTGTCCTGCACTTTTTTGCCATGAGAAAATAATTGTGTAACTGTTGTTGCTGTTGTTGTAACTGTTTGTTTTTTACTGTTGAGACCGAAGACACATTTCCACACGTGGACAATAAATGAAACTAACTAACTAACTAACTAACTAGGTAATAAACTGCAAAAACTCAAAATGGGTCATAAAGACCTCCCAGACACTCGAGTGTTGAGACCTGAGTGAGGCTGATTCTACAAAATGTCTTCAAAATCGGTAGTTCTCACACTTTCAAGATTTAAAAAAAACAACATTCTAGCAGATTTATACACGCTCACCACGCAGCACAAAGTGACACGCTGTGAGCTTGTATATCTGCCATTTTTGAATAGCCAACGCAAAGATGTAAAATTACAAGAGATTCTTCTAAAGGTTTTAATAATAATTATTATTAAGCATTGGTGCGATTATGCATCCCTCGGACAGAATGTTGTGGAAAATGATCCACCATGCATGGAGAAACACCACATGCATATTCACTAATGTTTGGACAGGCTGTCAGAGTGAGGATAGCCTGGTCTAGCCAGCATGCTCCCTGGTCTCCAGGTCCAGAGGATAGCCTGGCCTAGCCAGCATGCTTCCTGGTCTCCTGGTCCAGAGGATAGCCTGGCCTAGCCAGCATGCTCCCTGGTCTCCTGGTCCAGCTGTGAGTGAGGACAGCCTGGCCTAGCCAGCATGCTTCCTGGTCTCCTGGTCCAGCTGCGAGTGAGGACAGCCTGGCCTAGCCAGCATGCTTCATGGTCTCCTGGTCCAGGTGTCAGAGTGAGGACAGCCTGGCCTAGCCAGCATGCTTCCTGGTCTCCAGGTCCAGGTGTCAGAGTGAGGACAGCCTGGCCTAGCCAGCATGCTTCCTGGTCTCCAGGTCCAGGTGTCAGAGTGAGGACAGCCTGGCCTAGCCAGCATGCTTCCTGGTCTCCAGGTCCAGTGAGGACAGCCTGGCCTAGCCAGCATGCTCCCTGGTCTCCTGGTCCAGCTGTGAGTGAGGACAGCCTGGCCTAGCCAGCATGCTCCCTGGTCTCCTGGTCCAGCTGTGAGTGAGGACAGCCTGGCCTAGCCAGCATGCTTCATGGTCTCCTGGTCCAGCTGTCAGAGTGAGGACAGCCTGGCCTAGCCAGCATGCTTCATGGTCTCCTGGTCCAGCTGTGAGTGAGGATAGCCTGGCCTAGCCAGCATGCTTCATGGTCTCCTGGTCCAGCTGTCAGAGTGAGGACAGCCTGGCCTAGCCAGCATGCTTCCTGGTCTCCAGGACCAGCTGTGAGTGAGGACAGCCTGGCCTAGCCAGCATGCTTCCTGGTCTCCTGGTCCAGCTGTCAGAGTGAGGACAGCCTGGCCTAGCCAGCATGCTTCCTGGTCTCCTGGTCCAGCTGTCAGAGTGAGGACAGCCTGGCCTAGCCAGCATGCTTCCTGGTCTCCTGGTCCAGCTGTCAGAGTGAGGACAGCCTGGCCTAGCCAGTATGCTTCCTGGTCTAGAGGGGGCGCGGCGCCGCGCAAGGAGCAACCGCTGGAGAATATTGGAGCGCAGCATGGAATACGGCTGTGTATATTACAGGAAACTCCCGTTAAACTTTCCAACAAACTCCGGTAAACTCCCGAATTGTACCATCACACCTGTATATTACCGTATATTAACTGTATATGCTGCTAAACTTGAGGTTTACGGGCAAATCTAGTGCCCATAATTGCCCGTTAACTCCTCTTTTCACACAGTGGCATATTCAATGTTTGTGTTTACGCAAACCCTCAAAGCTGGAGGTAAGAAATCGGGGACAGAAAGTCTATGAAGAGTGTTACGGCCGAGCTACACCAGGCTTTTCAGTGCGCGTTACGCGAATACGCACACACGCACACACGCAAATTTAGGTCCAGTCCTATTTAAAAAACGCGTACACGGGGTTCGCGTTTAGGGTAAACGTGCACAAAACGTGTGCGAAAAGCCTGGTGTAGCCCGGCCGTTAGTTGCAGGCCCAGTCAGTCTCCAGGGTGCGATGGGTAAATGAAGTCCACAGAGAGAGAGAGCTACTGAGCTCCAGACCGGCTCTTAAATGCCTTTAATACGACGGGGGACAAAGAGGCCTTTCTTCCTTGTTTAAAGAGATTGGGTTCCCACAGCTCACCCATCGGAGGCGTGACCGCAGGGCACGGTCTCACAGGTAGCTAACGCACGCACGCACGCACGCACGCACGCACGCACGCACGCACGCACGCACGCCCGCACGCACGCACGCACGCCCGCACGCACGCACGCCCGCACCTCAGCAGCACTATGCATAGGATTTCAATACAAGCACTGGAGGGGGGGGGTGGTTGTCCCCCAATTTCTCTGTTTCTTCAGTCTAGCTTAGGACTAAAATTAAACCAAACAATCGCTTAAGGTGGCCTTACACTAGCCGATAATCGGGCATTTGTGACGCTCGGGGGGTGCCCGACCGCTCAAAGCGCGATCGGGATCGGCCCGATCAACATCAAGAATGTTTGATATTTGCTCTGCCCCGCTTCGATCAGATTTCAGATTGAAAAAAATCGGCTAGTGTAAGTCCACCTTTAGTTTGCTCCCCAAGTACTCGATTTATAGTTTTAGACCACATGTTGGGGGGATCCACGCACACAGTTAACCCTTCAAACCATCTATATCTGGTTGACCGGCGTCCCCCAGGGGTCTACTCTAGACTCTTACATGTTTCCATCTACACCGAATCTCTTCGCCGAAAATCGCTGCGTGAGTTTGTAGATCTGATTATAGATCTGATTATAGATCTATAGATAGATTATAGATCTGATCTGTAGATCTGATTATAGCCGAATGATCGGCCCAGAATAGGGACACTTTAGGCCAGTGGTTCCCCAAACTGTTCATGCCAGGGACCCCCAAAGTATCACTAATCAGCCCCGCGGACCCCCATTAGAAAACACATGCCAGGGACCCCCAAAGTATCACTAATCAGCCCCGCGGACCCCCATTAGAAAACACATGCCAGGGACCCCCAAACTATCACTAATCAGCCCCGCGGACCCCCATTAGAAAACACATGCCAGGGACCCCCAAACTATCACTAATCAGCCCCGCGGACCCCCATTAGAAAACACATGCCAGGGACCCCCATTAGAAAACACATGCCAGGGACCCCCATTAGAAAACATGCCAGGGACCCCCATAAGAGAAGGTTTTTACGGCTCTAGCAGTGATTCTCAACCCGTTTCATTTCAAGGACCCCCAGTTTGACATGCATATTAGTCTACAGTACAGACCCCCATTTAATGGCATTTATATCTCTGGGTTCCCAATTAATATTGTAAAATCAATGTTAATTTAACTCTGAGAGTGGACCCGTTAGGGTCCATTTGGTTCCATTTGTACACTCTCAGAGTTACAGACCCATAAGAGTCCATTTCGTTATACACTATCATTTAGCTAGGGACCCCCTGGAACTCCCTCAAGGACCCCTGGGGGTCCCCAGACCCCACTTTGGGAACCACTGCTTCAGGGGTGCATGTGTTTAAAGAGCTGCAACTCACAAACAAAAGGCATAATTTATTAGGACGGCCGGTTCTCAATGTCTGGTTCGGGGACCACCAGGGGACCACCAGGGGACCACCCGGGGACCACCAGGGGACCACCAAGGGACCACCAGGGGACCACCAGGGGACCACCAGGGGACCACCCGGGGACCACCAGGGGACCACCCGGGGACCACCCGGGGACCACCAGGGGACCACCAGGGGACCACCCGGGGACCACAAGGGGACCACCAGGGGACCACCCGACGTTGAGATTCTGTAGCGTTTTGGAACGACGGCCCAACTCACCATGCAGGCCAACCGGCTCTAAGAATAGAGAGAGGCCTCGACATCATCAAATACTCTTCCTTCTCCAATAAAATAAACAAACAAGCCAAACGGTGCCTTAAAATAACTGCACTGCATGCTCTGCAGTTCCGTCAGAAGCTCTCCGTTGCAGAATGTCCACCCCCCCCCCCCCCCCTCCCCCCACCCCAAAAGGAGGAAAAGGAGCAACAGGGGATTCAGTCTAGGGAACAGACACACAGAAAGCATTCATTGGGGTTAACATAGGAGGTAAGTCTATCTTAAGTACCCAGTGCCACCAGTTCATTAACATAGGAGGTAAGTCTATCTTAAGTACCCAATAGGAGGTAAGTCTATCTTAAGTATCCAGTGCCACCAGTTCATTCATTGGGGTTAACATAGGAGGTAAGTCTATCTTAAGTACCCAGTGCCACCAGTTCATTAACATAGGAGGTAAGTCTATCTTAAGTATCCAGTGCCACCAGTTCATTAACATAGGAGGTAAGTCTATCTTAAGTACCCAGTGCCACCAGTTCATTAACATAGGAGGTAAGTCTATCTTAAGTACCCAATAGGAGGTAAGTCTATCTTAAGTACCCAGTGCCACCAGTTCATTCATTGGGGTTAACATAGGAGGTAAGTCTATCTTAAGTACCCAGTGCCACCAGTTCATTAACATAGGAGGTAAGTCTATCTTAAGTATCCAGTGCCACCAGTTCATTAACATAGGAGGTAAGTCTATCTTAAGTACCCAGTGCCACCAGTTCATTAACATAGGAGGTAAGTCTATCTTAAGTACCCAGTGCCACCAGTTCATTAACATAGGAGGTAAGTCTATCTTAAGTACCCAATATGAGGTAAGTCTATCTTGTGCCACCAGTTCATTAACATAGGAGGTAAGTCTATCTTAAGTACCCAGTGCCACCAGTTCATTAACATAGGAGGTAAGTCTATCTTAAGTACCCAGTGTCACCAGTTCATTAACATAGGAGGTAAGTCTATCTTAAGTACCCAATAGGAGGTAAGTCTATCTTAAGTACCCAATAGGAGGTAAGTCTATCTTAAGTACCCAATAGGAGGTAAGTCTATCTTAAGTACCCAATAGGAGGTAAGTCTATCTTAAGTACCCAATAGGAGGTAAGTCTATCTTAAGTACCCAATAGGAGGTAAGTCTATCTTAAGTACCCAATAGGAGGTAAGTCTATCTTAAGTACCCAATAGGAGGTAAGTCTAACTTAAGTACCCAATAGGAGGTAAGTCTATCTTAAGTACCCAATAGGAGGTAAGTCTATCTTAAGTACCCAATAGGAGGTAAGTCTATCTTAAGTACCCAATAGGAGGTAAGTCTATCTTAAGTACCCAATAGGAGGTAAGTCTATCTTAAGTACCCAATAGGAGGTAAGTCTAACTTAAGTACCCACTAGGAGGTAAGTCTATCTTAAGTACCCAATAGGAGGTAAGTCTATCTTAAGTACCCACTAGGAGGTAAGTCTATCTTAAGTACCCACTAGGAGGTAAGTCTATCTTAAGTACCCAATAGGAGGTAAGTCTATCTTAAGTACCCAATAGGAGGTAAGTCTATCTTAAGTACCCAATAGGAGGTAAGTCTATCTTAAGTACCCAATAGGAGGTAAGTCTATCTTAAGTACCCAATAGGAGGTAAGTCTATCTTAAGTACCCAATAGGAGGTAAGTCTATCTTAAGTACCCAATAGGAGGTAAGTCTATCTTAAGTACCCAATAGGAGGTAAGTCTATCTTAAGTACCCAATAGGAGGTAAGTCTATCTTGTGCCACCAGTTCATTCGGCGGAAAAGGCCTTTTTTTTCCTCGTTCTTCTTTTCCCCCCTTGGATACGCATACACCATTAAAGGCCTTGGATACGCATACACCATTAAAGGCCTTGGATACGCATACACCATTAAAGGCCTTGGATACGCATACACCATTTCTAAAACAGCGGCCTTATCTTTTTTCATAACGCGTCCCGTTTAATAACTACCGCATGCGTTCAATTATTTTCACATGGAGAGACTGTGTGCATGCGGATTTAGCAGCTTATGGCTTTGGTTCGGTCGCTCCACAGTTTGTTTTAACCCATTTTGACCTGAGATCAGATTCTAAAAATGTCTGTTTGAAAATGACAGTTTTCTGAAAAAGCTATGTATCTATGTCAGTCGATTTTTCAAAAATAGCAGATCTACAAGCTCATAGCGCGCCACCGAGTGGCGCGCTACGAGCTTGTAGATCTGCTATTTTTCAATAGCTAAAGCATAACATAATGCTAACACCAAAAGGGGTTCCCGCCCAAAATGGATTAAAAAATGAACCCTTGGCGAGCCGGGAGGACAAGCCGGGAGGGGGAGGTTGACCCCGAGAATTCGGAGCCAAAGAAAACGGCAAGTCGGGGTGAATGATTCTCAACAATCCAAAGCTGTTATTGAGCTTCATCATCTTCTCAGACCAAACGCACCATATCAAGACCCTGCTGATGTTATTTTAACCCGTTCTGGGCGGGAACCCCTTTTGGTGTTTTAAGCGTTATACTTTAGCTATTGAAAAATAGCAGATCTACAAGCTCATAGCTACGAGCTTGTAGGTCTGCTATTTTTGAAAAGTCGTGAAAATGTGGTGCAAATCTTTGAATATATACTTCCAGAGCGAACATTTTTAACTAAAATATTTGCTTCTGGGGGGGTCTCTGGAACTACATATTTTGAGATGGGGGTCCATGGCCCAATGGAGATAATTCTGGGGGTCCTTGACATGAAAAAGGCTGAGCACAACTGACATAGAAACATGGGTTTTTCAGAAAACTATTAGGATTTAGAAGCCTTTTTTTTATCGCCATCAGTCCAAAATGGGTTAAGAGGACAGCAAGATTAGACCATGACTCACGGCTCCACGCCACCATACCATGACTCACGGCTCCACGCCACCATACCATGACTCACGGCTCCACGCCACCATACCATGACTCACGGCTCCACGCCACCATACCATGACTCACGGCTCCACGCCACCATACCGTGACTCACGGCTCCACGCCACCAGACCATGACTCACGGCTCCACGCCACCATACCATGACTCACGGCTCCACGCCACCATACCATGACTCACGGCTCCACGCCACCATACCATGACTCACGGCTCCACGCCACCATACCATGACTCACGGCTCCACGCCACCATACCATGACCCACGGCTCCACGCCACCATACCATGACTCACGGCTCCACGCCACCATACCATGACCCACGGCTCCACGCCACCATACCATGACTCACGGCTCCACGCCACCAGACCATGACTCACGGCTCCACGCCACCATACCATGACTCACGGCTCCACGCCACCATACCATGACTCACGGCTCCACGCCACCATACCATGACTCACGGCTCCACGCCACCATACCATGACTCACGGCTCCACGCCACCAGACCATGACTCACGGCTCCACGCCACCATACCATGACTCACGGCTCCACGCCACCATACCGTGACTCACGGCTCCACGCCACCATACCATGACTCACGGCTCCACGCCACCATACCATGACTCACGGCTCCACGCCACCATACCATGACTCACGGCTCCACGCCACCATACCATGACTCACGGCTCCACGCCACCAGACCATGACTCACGGCTCCACGCCACCATACCATGACTCAAGCCACCATACCATGACTCAAGCCACCATACCATGACTCACGGCTCCACGCCACCATACCATGACTCACGGCTCCACGCCACCATACCATGACTCACGGCTCCACGCCACCATACCATGACTCACGGCTCCACGCCACCAGACCATGACTCACGGCTCCACGCCACCATACCATGACTCACGGCTCCACGCCACCATACCATGACTCACGGCTCCACGCCACCATACCGTGACTCACGGCTCCACGCCACCAGACCATGACTCACGGCTCCACGCCACCATACCATGACTCACGGCTCCACGCCACCAGACCATGACTCACGGCTCCACGCCACCATACCATGACTCACGGCTCCACGCCACCAGACCATGACTCACGGCTCCACGCCACCATACCATGACTCACGGCTCCACGCCACCATACCATGACTCACGGCTCCACGCCACCATACCATGACTCACGGCTCCACGCCACCATACCATGACTCACGGCTCCACGCCACCATACCATGACTCACGGCTCCACGCCACCATACCATGACTCACGGCTCCACGCCACCATACCATGACCCACGGCTCCACGCCACCATACCATGACTCACGGCTCCACGCCACCATACCATGACTCACGGCTCCACGCCACCATACCATGACTCACGGCTCCACGCCACCATACCATGACTCACGGCTCCACGCCACCATACCGTGACTCACGGCTCCACGCCACCATACCATGACTCACGGCTCCACGCCACCATACCATGACTCACGGCCCACGCCACCATACCATGACTCAAGGCTCCACGCCACCATACCATGACTCACGGCTCCACGCCACCATACCATGACTCACGGCTCCACGCCACCATACCACACGTCATTTATCCAGCCGTATACTTCCATGTACAGACCTGCGGATGAGCTCTTCTGTCACCCGAATCCGCATGTGCATATTTATAATCTGCCCGTCATCCGACCACATTAATTCATTATTCCGACTGTGGCTCAGGAGGTAGAGCAGGTCGTCCAATGATCCATGGGTTGGCAGTTCAAATCCCGGCTCCTCCTGTCTACATGTCGAAGTGTCCTTGGGCAAGACACTGAACCCCAAATTGCTCCCGATGTGCTGGTTGGTGCCTTGCATGGCTTCCGCCGCAATCGGTGTATGAATGTGTGTGTGAATGGGTGAATGTAATGCACAATCTATGTAAAGCACCTTGGATAAAGGCGCTATATAAATGCACCATTTACCATTTTATTCCAAAGGAGTGCATACTTAGTTTAGACTAGTCATTGGTTAGACATGGGTTATGGTTAGGTTTAGGAACGCGCCCAGGGTGCCGGCCCGCGTCCGAAACGGTTGAGAAATGACAGAGTTACCGTGTGGGGGTCCCTCTACTGTACCCTCTACTGTACTGTACCGTCACTGTACTGTACTGGCACACCCAAAATCATCATATATACAGTTAATACGTGCGTGTGTGTTTGTGTGTGTGTTAGGTTGCGCACAGGTGGTGAAAAACAACCATGCTGTTTTCGTGCTCAGACCCAGCCACCCACCCACACACATAGCTCTGTAAGGGAGTGGTTGCACCACTCAAAAAGGACAAAAGTGGAATGAAATATTTATATTACTACAGGTAGTTCTTCTGACCAAGCAATTGGTTGAAATAGGCTCTCCAGCCGTGCTGAAATGAGCATGACGGCACACCTAGCCGTTAATGGATGATTTGAGAACGGATTAACCCATTTTGGGTGGGAACCCCTTTTGGTGGGAACCTCATAGCACCTCATAGCGCGCCACTCGGTGGCGCGCTATGAGCTTGTAGATCTGCTATTTTTCAATAGCTAAAGCATAACATAATGCTTAAAACACCAAAAAAGGGATTCCCGCCCAGATTGGGTTAAATGGACACGGAGGGTTGGGCTGTGTGGAGCTTTAGTGCATAATGCAGAAGGATTGGGGGGAGGGGGGACGGGGGGACGGAATCAAACAGGAATGGAAATATTTGGGGGAGATATCTGCGAGGCTCGACAGGGCTGAGGATGTGCTGCCTGGAGGCGGAGCGTTTCAGAGGCTTACCCGCAGGCCTCTCCTCCCTGGTTGTCCTGGCTTCCCAGGAGGTCCTTGAAGACCCTGCAAAACACAGAGAAGACAGGAGACGTCAAGCTTTCAGCAGAGGAAGTGGGTAAAAAAATCTTTTAGGAGAATGGTGTCGAGAGTTTTTAGAATTGCAGGAAAAGTGGTTTTAAAAGCTTTCAACCGGCCGCCCCGTATTTTGGAAACATTTCCAATACATTTACTTCGACTCCACTACATTTCTCAGAGCAAAAGATTTTACTCCACTACAATTATTTGAAAACTTTAGTTACTAGTTACTTTGGACTGGAGATTTTCATTTTGATTAGAACACATACATTAACCACTTCAACCCTACTATATGCATTTGGGCCATTTGAAAATAGACATTGCTACGCATTGTGAGCTTGTTGAGCTTGTGAGCTTAAAGAGCTTTTGAACTTATGAAATGTGACATTCTGCAATATGAGTACTTTTGCTTTTATATAGTACATTTAAGTAGATTTTGATGACGCTACTTTTGTACTTTTGAGTACATTATGAATACTAGTACTTTTTCCACAACTGCTCTCACTGCATGCTCTCCGTGTCCCTGTGAGGACAGGCTCTCACTGCATGCTCTCCGTGTCCCTGTGAGGACAGGCTCTCACTGCATGCTCTCCGTGTCCCTGTGAGGACAGGCTCATGCTCTCCGTGTCCCTGTGAGGACAGGCTCTTACTGCATGCTCTCCGTGTCCCTGTGAGGACAGGCTCTTACTGCATGCTCTCCGTGTCCCTGTGAGGACATGCTCTCCGTGTCCCTGTGAGGACAGGCTCTCACTGCATGCTCTCCGTGTCCCTGTGAGGACAGGCTCTCCGTGTCCCTGTGAGGACAGGCTCTTACTGCATGCTCTCCGTGTCCCTGTGAGGACAGGCTCTCCGTGTCCCTGTGAGGACAGGCTCTTACTGCATGCTCTCCGTGTCCCTGTGAGGACAGGCTCATGCTCTCCGTGTCCCTGTGAGGACAGGCTCATGCTCTCCGTGTCCCTGTGAGGACAGGCTCTTACTGCATGCTCTCCGTGTCCCTGTGAGGACAGGCTCATGCTCTCCGTGTCCCTGTGAGGACAGGCTCTTACTGCATGCTCTCCGTGTCCCTGTGAGGACAGGCTCATGCTCTCCGTGTCCCTGTGAGGACAGGCTCATGCTCTCCGTGTCCCTGTGAGGACAGGCTCTTACTGCATGCTCTCCGTGTCCCTGTGAGGACAGGCTCTTACTGCATGCTCTCCGTGTCCCTGTGAGGACAGGCTCTTACTGCATGCTCTCCGTGTCCCTGTGAGGACAGGCTCTTACTGCATGCTCTCCGTGTCCCTGTGAGGACAGGCTCTCCGTGTCCATGTGAGGACAGGCTCATGCTCTCCGTGTCCCTGTGAGGACAGGCTCTCCGTGTCCATGTGAGGACAGGCTCATGCTCTCCGTGTCCCTGTGAGGACAGGCTCTCCGTGTCCCTGTGAGGACAGGCTCTCCGTGTCCCTGTGAGGACAGGCTCTTACTGCATGCTCTCCGTGTCCCTGTGAGGACAGGCTCTTACTGCATGCTCTCCGTGTCCCTGTGAGGACAGGCTCTTACTGCATGCTCTCCGTGTCCCTGTGAGGACAGGCTCTTACTGCATGCTCTCCGTGTCCCTGTGAGGACAGGCTCTCCGTGTCCCTGTGAGGACAGGCTCTTACTGCATGCTCTCCGTGTCCCTGTGAGGACAGGCTCTTACTGCATGCTCTCCGTGTCCCTGTGAGGACAGGCTCTTACTGCATGCTCTCCGTGTCCCTGTGAGGACAGGCTCTTACTGCATGCTCTCCGTGTCCCTGTGAGGACATGCTCTCCGTGTCCCTGTGAGGACAGGCTCTCCGTGTCCCTGTGAGGACAGGCTCTTACTGCATGCTCTCCGTGTCCCTGTGAGGACAGGCTCTTACTGCATGCTCTCCGTGTCCCTGTGAGGACAGGCTCTTACTGCATGCTCTCCGTGTCCCTGTGAGGACATGCTCTCCGTGTCCCTGTGAGGACAGGCTCTCCGTGTCCCTGTGAGGACAGGCTCTTACTGCATGCTCTCCGTGTCCCTGTGAGGACAGGCTCTTACTGCATGCTCTCCGTGTCCCTGTGAGGACAGGCTCTTACTGCATGCTCTCCGTGTCCCTGTGAGGACAGGCTCTTACTGCATGCTCTCCGTGTCCCTGTGAGGACATGCTCTCCGTGTCCCTGTGAGGACATGCTCTCCGTGTCCCTGTGAGGACATGCTCTCCGTGTCCCTGTGAGGACACATTTCAGGTCCAGAAACCCCTTCAGAAGCTGCTCTCTGCAAGTCTTACATTGTCGTCCTGGCAGGGAGAGGAGAGCGCTGTTATAGTTCCAACCATAGCAAATCTCAAGTTCCGTACAGGCATGTGGGGCAGCCTTAACCCATTCTGGACTGATGGGGATTAAAAAAAGGCTTCTAAATCCTAAAAAAACATGTTTCTATGTCAGTTGTGCTCAACCTTTTTCATGTCAAGGACCCCCAGAATTATCTCTATTGGGCCACGGACCCCCATCTCAAAATATGTTGTTCCAGGGACCCCCCTGAAGCCAATATTTTAGTTAAAAATGTTCGCTCTGAAATATATATTCAAAGATCTGCGGCCCCTTTTTCACGACTTTTCACTCGGTGCCGCGCTATGAGCTTGTAGATCTGCTAATTTTCAATAGCTAAAGTATAACGGCTATTGCTTAAAATACCAAAAGGGGTTCCCGCCCAAAATGGGTTAAAACAATTTCATAGATGGATTAGCAAAGCTCCAGAGCGGCCAAATCTAACGAGCGGTCCGTTTGGAGAGCCTCAGTTTAGTTGACAGGTTAGCATTGGTTCTAATTTTAGCCATGAATCATAACGTCTAAGAGAGGAGGGACCGTTAGCATTCAAATTGGATTCATCTAGGTATGTGCATGGGTTCTCAAAGTGTGGTCTGGGAACCCCCAGGGGTCCTTGAGAGGGTTCCTATATAGAGCGTCGCAGTCCCGCCCCCTACCATGGACCAGGAAATGAATCCCAATGCATTTTTCCCATAGATATTTCTAAAAGTATTTATTTAAAGACGGTTACGCCGCGGACAAAGCCAACTCGAGTCGTGACAACTCATGACAACACAAACAATATTTTGGACCAAACAAATAATTACAAAGAAGAAAAACAACAAAAAAAGTGTTGTAACCTGCCGTTTTTTTCTTCTTTGCGGCACGCAACTAAGTGTGGATCAGGTGTAGGCTGTCGTCCAGATGAAACGCTATAGTAGCTATGGTACAATGCAGAGGAAACTGTGAGTAAAGCCTGATTTCACATGAAGGACTGATCGAACGTTATTGCTGTTGTTCTCCAATAAACATGGTTTGTTTGTCTTAGTAAACCGAGTGACTGCGGTTGACAAAAAACCAATGGCAAAAAAAATCCATATCTGCTTGGCGAAGTACAACAATGTGCAAATACAGCAGCAAGATTTGTGAGTTTGTATTGCTGTATTGTTGTATTGTGCTTTCTGCTTTGGCAATGTAAACGTATGTTTCCTCATGCCAATAAAGCCCTTTGAATTGAAATTTAATTTAATTGAAAATTGCCTGCAGAGCTCGAGTGGAAAGCCTGTTTGAAGTCTCTCTGTTGAAAATGATAAAAGTGATATTAGGACATAATTTATTTTTTTTAACAGTGGAAAACATTCTATTTCTTGTAGACGTTCAGGGAAATCCTACAGTTCTCATCCTGAATTTGCATATTGACATTGACAAATGGCACAGCAGGGAACTCTCTCTCTCAATTAAGACTCTGTCCTCCATTCTGATAATTGTTTTTTCCTTAGTGGGTTGAATATGATTGTTCTGAAATTGCACATGGGCTTTGATCATTGATTTCCCATGAGCACACACACTTTTGCAGTTTATTAGCATTTTGTTCTGTCTGTCACCCGTTTCGAATGCCATCAATGCATTGAAAGGGAAAACATCACGTTTAACCCATTTAGGAGTTTGTTGGTAAATTTACCGGGTGTTTCCTGGAATATACTCAACCGTATTCCATGCTTTTTGCGTGAAGACAATTTTACTTTTGAAACCTAAAAGACTTGCTCCAAATTGTATAGGGTATTTATTTATACTGTATCTTATTACTGGCCAAATAAAATAAATATGGTTGAAGCATGTTTGTGATGGTAGCCTATAAATATGAGCCGTGGGGTTGGAGTGGTGTAATAGGCTCTCATGTTCAATGGATGCCAACTGCAAGATTTAATGAGACCTTTGAAAACAAGGAAAGGCTCTCTAGTCTGACATCTGGGCACCATGACATCGTAGCATTTAACATGCTGCTGATTATGCTTTCAATGGTCTATCACAAGCTGAGCAGAGGTAGTTATATATACTGTATAGGTCTACGTGTAATTTATATATATATATATATATAAAAAAGGAATATTTCAAATGAATCATACATTGTTAGGGGAAAACCTTCACACACCTAGAAATCAGGCGTATGCACAGGTGCACGTAGGCCAGGGGACATCAATGAAAGCAATAGAATAGTGTATTTGCTCAGTACACATGAGTATTTTCTTATTTAATGAAGCAACGTTTCGGTCCTCCATCCTGAGGAAGGTCCGGAGGGACCGGAACGAAACGTTGCTTCATTAAATAAGAGAATACTCATGTACCGAGCAGATACACAGTGTGCGGGTGTATTCTATTGCCTTCAATGAATCATACATTCAATTTCATCCATGTCTCTATACAAAGCTCAAGCCTGTATCCTCTGTACGTCTGTAGCATTCTGAAAGGAAACGCGATTTCTCCATTTCATGCCACGTGCGCACGTGTGATGCCACGATCAACCTCACGCGTGATGCCACGATCAACCTCACGCGTGATGCCACGATCAACCTCACGCGTGATGCCACGATCAACCTCACGCGTGATGCCACGATCAACCTCACGCGTGATGCCACGATCAACAACACGCGTGATGCCACGATCAACCTCACGCGTGATGCCACGATCAACCTCACGCGTGATGCCACGATCAACCTCACGCGTGATGCCACGATCAACCTCACGCGTGATGCCACGATCAACCTCACGCGTGATGCCACGATCAACAACACGCGTGATGCCACGATCAACCTCACGCGTGATGCCACGATCAACAACACGCGTGATGCCACGATCAACAACACGCGTGATGCCACGATCAACAACACGCGTGATGCCACGATCAACCTCACGCGTGATGCCACGATCAACAACACGCGTGATGCCACGATCAACATCACGCGTGATGCCACGATCAACCTCACGCGTGATGCCACGATCAACCTCACGCGTGATGCCACGATCAACCTCACGCGTGATGCCACGATCAACCTCACGCGTGATGCCACGATCAACCTCACGCGTGATGCCACGATCAACCTCAGCACGCGTGATGCCACGATCAACCTCACGCGTGATGCCACGATCAACCTCACGCGTGATGCCACGATCAACCTCACGCGTGATGCCACGATCAACCTCACGCGTGATGCCACGATCAACCTCACGCGTGATGCCACGATCAACCTCACGTGTGATGCCACGATCAACCTCACGCGTGATGCCACGATCAACCTCACGCGTGATGCCACGATCAACCTCACGTGTGATGCCACGATCAACCTCACGCGTGATGCCACGATCAACCTCACGTGTGATGCCACAATCAACCTCACGCGTGATGCCACGATCAACCTCACGTGTGATGCCACGATCAACCTCACGCGTGATGCCACGATCAACCTCAGCGAGCGCGGAGCTTAAAAGACAAGCTAAACTAAGGCCCTCAGTTGTGGATATAAAGCACTGTATTCATACTGTATTCATACTGTATTGCTTCTGGTTTTTTAGCCTTTGTGGCCTCAACGGCTACTCATTTAGCCCATTCTGGTTTAACTAAGCATTTTCTTATACTTTAGCTGTTGAGAAATAGCAGATCTACAAGCTCATAGCGCGGCACTCGGTGCCGCGCTATGAGCTTGTAGGTCTGCTATTTTTGAAAAAAATCATGAAAATGTGGCACAAATCTTGAATATATTCTTTCAGAGCGAACGTTTTTACTCAAATCTTTGCTTCTGGAGGGGTCCCTGGAACAACATATATTCAGATGGGGGTCGATCGATGGCCAATTACATATAATTGTTGGGGTCCTTGACATGAAATATTGAGCACCACTGATACAGAAACATAAGGTATTTCAGAAAACTGTCAGAATTTAGAAGACTTTTTTTTCTTTTTCGACGTCAGCCCTAAATGGGTTAGAGGTGCTTTCTTTCTGTTCGTTGACCTTTGACCCTGCTCTAAAGGTCCCCCATTGACCTTTGACCCTGCTTTAAAGGTCCCCATTCTTCCGACAGTCACAGACCCTCTTTAGAGGAATCTAACACCGTGCTGCCAGCCGCTGCATTCTGCTCACACCTGGCAACCGCCAACTATGAGCCGCACTATTTCTAACTGGCAACCATGAACTGTGAGGCTAGCTGACACACACACACACACACACACACACACACACACACACACACACACACACACACACACACACACACACACACACACACACACACACACACACACACACACACACACACACACACACACACACACACACACACACACGCACGCCTTCGACACTAGTGGACGCAAAATTAACCACTTTGTTGTAGGTCAAACGGCAAAAATATCTGCTCTACAAGCTCAAAACGCACCTTGTTGCGAGTTTGCGACGCGTTGGGAGAGTCTATTTTGGCCAAATGTTCACGTATCTTCGCCAAATGTTTTTTGTCTATTTTTCCCCCTTTTGAGAAACCTGCCCAGCACGGGGACACTAAGGTGGTTAATGTGAAAGAATCAAGAAGGACCAATAAAAGGTCAATTATCCAGCCGACGCACTTGGGAGAGGAACTCCAGGGGGAAACGTGCAGAATTGGTCAGGTCCTGTGCTGAGAGAGAGAGAGATGTCTGCACTCCACACAGACAGACAGGGGCTCAGCGGAGCGACACCTACCAGCACCACACGGACGGACCAGGACCGCCATGTCATCCACTTCAAAGTGGGTCAGACCAGTCATTTAGCACAGTGGTGCAAAACCAGCTCAGGGCTCAAGAAAAACAAAACAAAAAAAATAGAGAGCGAAGAAACGTCCGAAAGCAAAATATAAATATGTGGGTTGTTAAAAGACATCAATCTGTCACAGGTTAAAAACGCCTTGGTTCATGAAGAAGCCAATCATAATATAAACACATACTGTATAGGCTACTGTACGGTACATGTGGCAGCCGGGCCCAACACACAGAGACTCTCTCACCGTGCTGGACAGCGATGTGTGTGCAGTGCGCACACACACACACACACACACACACACACACACACACACACACACACACACACACACACACACACACACACACACACACACACACACACACACACACACACACACACACACACACACACACAGTGTATTATTTGTATTTAATACTATACTTGTGAGGATATACACACATTCTTCCAGGTAAGGGGTGCATGTCTTCACTCACCGCAGGTCCTGGCTCTCCCTTCAGTCCAGGTGGTCCTGGTCCAGCCAACAGTGAGAACTGGGTCGGTTCCAAGTCAAATGTTTGGAAGCCATCTGTTGCAGCTGGAGTGACCGGAGGAAGCCAGGTGGGTCGGGTCACTCCTAGTCCTGCCTGGGGTTTATTTGGCGCGAGCGTGGTCGGCTCCTTCTTGTGCATAAGGTAGGCTCTCGAAGACCCCCGTTTGGAGGCAGCCGTGGTCCGGAGACGCGGCCTCGCCGTGGTGGTGGGGGCAGGTGAAACCCGGGCGCTCGCCGCAGAGGGCTTCCGGACTTTAGCGCCGCCCGCTTGCCCTTGCAGCAACGTCGTTTTTGGAGTCGGGGGCGTCGCCGCGGCGGTCCGAAGGGACACGGTGACGGTTTGAGTGGCAAACAGACGCGGGCGTTCCAAACCTGGATTGGGCGGAGGCGTCGTAACCGACTTTGGGGTGCGGGACGTCCGGAAGAAAAAGCTTTCGCTCAGCGTTAAAGCAGTCGGAAAAAAGCCCTTAGTCCTGATCCTCCCCTCGGTCCAGGCCACGCTGGGCGTATGGCCCGCTCTGATCCTCCCCTCGGTCCAGGCCACGCTAGGCATATGGCCCGTTTCGGATAAATCCGTCAGTGGCAGCGGAGCGCTACGGGTGACCGTCACGTTTGGGTGTTGTAGGGAGTATAGAGGTAGGAGGGCCGTGAACACGGGCCGATATGTGTCGGCTTCTCTGCAGTGCTTCTTAATGTGATCACAATAGTTCTGAGCTGCCTTGGCAGAGGGGTAAAGGTCAAACTGACAGATGGCGCCCTCGAAGGGCACAGAGTTCTGGTTCATCTTGCCCAGGAGGAACGAGCCCTCCGGGTCCAGGGCCTCCTCTTTAGCGGAACGCAGATCCGCGTACGCGCTCGTCTTTCCGCAGTCGGCGTAAAAGGAAACGTGCGGGCCTCGGATGTCCAGCGCCAGGCTGTGCCACCGGCCGTCGTGGACGTCGTACGCGAAACTCACAGAGTCCCTCTGCCCCACGTGGACCACCACCCGCCCCGGGGTCAACTGCACTCCGAGCTGCAGCTTCTTCCGCTTGGACAGCACCGCGAACAGGTAGGCGCTGTTGACCCGATGGGAGGTCAGGCTGACGACCAGAGAGAGGTTGTTGGCGGCGCCGCCGTAGTATGCGGGCGGGATGACGGAGCGCAGCGGCACCTGGATCCGCGCTCGCTGCGTGAGGATGGCTCCGGACTTGACGGGGATGACGCCGCTGGGGACGGGCGCCCCCCCGGCCCTCCGCCCGCTGAGCCCCAGCTGCCGCAGGACGTCCACATCTATAGGAGACAACGTCAACACGTCAGCAAGGAAACGTGTAGATGTGACTAGATTTGACTGAGAGATTTTTTTTTAATTTTCGTTTTTTTCATGTCATATGAATCATAGCTTGAAATTGACATATTGGTTGTTCAGTTTGACCCACCAGTTTTGGAGATATGGCTTATAGAGTAATGTCTTGCAGAAAACAGTGAGTTGAGAAAACAGGCTTGAAAGGTTCACTTCTGTGGACTCTAACATTACACCTATAGCTACATGTTTAAGCATTTATTTCATATTTACATGTCTTCTGTGGTCTCTAACATTACACCTAGCTACATGTTTAAGCATTTATTTCATATTTACATGTCTTCTGTGGTCTCTAACATTACACCTAGCTACATGTTTAAGCATTCATTTCATATTTACATGTCTTCTGTGGTCTCTAACATTACACCCAGCTACATGTTTAAGCATTTATTTCATATTTACATGTCTTCTGTGGTCTCTAACATTACACCTAGCTACATGTTTAAGCATTTATTTCATATTTACATGTCTTCTGTGGTCTCTAACATTACACCCAGCTACATGTTTAAGCATTCATTTCATATTTACATGTCTTCTGTGGTCTCTAACATTACACCTAGCTACATGTTTAAGCATTTATTTCATATTTACATGTCTTCTGTGGACTCTAACATTACACCTAGCTACATGTTTAAGCATTAATTTCATATTTACATGTCTTCTGTGGTCTCTAACATTACACCTAGCTACATGTTTAAGCATTTATTTCATATTTACATGTCTTCTGTGGACTCTAACATTACACCTAGCAACATGTTTAAGCATTTATTTCATATGTACATGTCTTCTGTGGACTCTAACATTACACCTAGCAACATGTTTAAGCATTTATTTCATATGTACATGTCAATTTCAGCTCCGACACTTATTTCAGACATGCTCTAGTTATGTGAAGAGTCTGCCTGTGCTATAAACTCATTTTGAGAAAAAAAAAGTTTTTCTCCTCTGGTGAAAAGCTGGAGTTTGCGCGATGGCAGTCTCTCAGTCAAATCTGGTCACATGTGTCAGGGCCAGTAGCTGTTGATACGAAATGTGTAACAGTTGAGTGAAGGCCAAACAAACGTCTGAAAAACTAATAACCTGATCTATTCCTCTTGTATTAAAGTGAAGCAACATAGACAATGATACTAAAGGAAAGTATATGTAAAAAAGCAAAGACAAGTCTGACAAAGAAAACCACCAGAATTATCATCCTCATCATCCTCATCATCCTCATCATCATCATCATCATCATCATCATCCAACATTATTGATGGCAACAACTCGCTGAATTACATTAACCCATTTAGGCCTGACGTCGAAATAAAAAGTATTCTGAAAGAATATATATTCAAAGATTTTTCAAAAATAGCAGACCTACAAGCTCGTAGTTCATGCAGAGGTCATCTAAGCTCTAGATTGTGATAGTAATCACTGCTATAGAGCAGTGCTTCCTCCCCACCAGTAGTCCTTAATCCATTTTGGACTGATGTCGATAAAAAAAAAAGTCTTCTAAATCCTAATAGTTTTCTGAAGTGGTGGTCAACCTTTTTCACGTCAAGGACCCCCAGAATTATCTCTATTGGGCCACGGACCCCCATCTCAAAATATGTAGTTCCAGGGACCCCCCCCCCCCCCTAGCCTGGCTAATAAGCCAGACTAATATCACACAACACTGTCGCGGTATATTAGTCTGGGCTGGCTCCACTTGGATTTCATTTCCCGGGGGGCGGGTTCAAACATTTTCTCTTTGACGCAATTGGTCAGAGCTACTGTCAGTCAAAGGTCTCAAGCATTGAACGTCACTGTACCAAAGCCCGCCCATATTGCATACCGCGTCCCGATTGGCCCGACCTGTTCTCGGTTGTAGGAAAGAGGCGTGCTACTGAGCCTCGCCAGACCCTAATCCGCTGGCAGGCACATTTTTTTTTGCCAACGGCTGATTCGGTCTGGTTTACAAGCTCCCGCTTGTAGATCTGCTATTTTTCAATAGCTAAAGTATAACATAATGCTTAGTTAAAACAACAAAAGGGGTTCCCATCCAGAATAGGTTAACACATCCTTGAGAGTTTGTATTAAATTAACAGAGATTTTAATTGCCATTTGGCTAATGTTCTCAGACGGCACATCTCATTCGTCTTAACTGCATTCATATCTTTATATGAAAGTAAAGTGCCATACTGTACACACTCGTACTGTACGTCATTTGAGTTTATCTGGGAAGTAGACCTTAAATCTAAACAGTTCCCACAGAAAAATGTGAGGCATGTATATATACACGCTTTACAATAAACATAACCTTGAAGCCTACAGTGCAACACCGACAGAATAAAGACCATATTTTGTTTCGTCGTATGAGTTACACAAGGTATAATGTTTCACACAGTTACACTTTTGACTGAAACTGTAAATCTGTCTGTTATCATAACACTGCTGCCACAACAAATGAGCAGCAGTGTCAAACAAAGGGCTTTGCGTGTCGAGCAGAAAATAAGAAACCTAATAACTAGATGGGAATGATTTAATAAGTACGAGGACTTCAATCCCGTGGAAATGTCAGCGGACGAGCGCTGGATGACTGGATCAATCCTCTCAGATGTCTGCATTTCATTCGATGTCTAAACAACAAGCCTTTGCCATAATAATACAGCTCAAATATCGATGCTTCTCGGTGTCCTAATGCGAAACAAATGTCCGCGAGGCGGAATTGAGACAGCGAGAACATGAACTGTAGTTCATCAACAGAAAGAAAAGTGTAGCCGCCAGGAAGGGATGGACAGAGAGCATAGTGACAGAACCACACATGGACAGAGAGCATAGTGACAGAACCACACATGGAAGGACAGAGAGCATAGTGACAGAACAATTTACAATTTAGGCATTTAGCAGACGCTCTTAATCCAGAGCGACTTACAATAGGCCACACATGGACAGAGAGCATAGTGACAGAACCACACATGGAAGGACAGAGAGCATAGTGACAGAACCACACATGGACAGAGAGCATAGTGACAGAACCACACATGGACAGAGAGCATAGTGACAGAACCGCACATGGACAGAGAGCATAGTGACAGAACCACACATGGAAGGAGAGCATAGTGACAGAACCACACATGGACAGAGAGCATAGTGACAGAACCACACATGGACAGAGAGCATAGTGACAGAACCACACATGGACAGAGAGCATAGTGACAAAACCACACATGGAAGGACAGAGAGCATAGTGACAGAACCACACATGGACAGAGAGCATAGTGACAGAACCACACATGGACAGAGAGCATAGTGACAGAACCACACATGGACAGAGAGCATAGTGACAGAACCACACATGGAAGGACAGAGAGCATAGTGACAGAACCACACATGGACAGAGAGCATAGTGACAGAACCACACATGGACAGAGAGCATAGTGACAGAACCACACATGGACAGAGAGCATAGTGACAGAACCGCACATGGACAGAGAGCATAGTGACAGAACCACACATGGAAGGAGAACATAGTGACAGAACCACACATGGACAGAGAGCATAGTGACAGAACCACACATGGACAGAGAGCATAGTGACAAAACCACACATGGACAGAGAGCATAGTGACAGAACCACACATGGAAGGACAGAGAGCATAGTGACAGAACCACACATGGAAGGACAGAGAGCATAGTGACAAAACCACACGTGGACAGAGAGCATAGTGACAGAACCACACATGGAAGGATGGAGAGCATAGTGACAGAACCACACATGGAAGGACAGAGAGCATAGTGACAGAACCACACATGGAAGGAGAGCATAGTGAAAGAACCACACATGGACAGAGAGCATAGTGACAGAACCACACATGGAAGGACAGAGAGCATAGTGACAGAACCACACATGGACAGAGAGCATAGTGACAGAACCACACATGGACAGAGAGCATAGTGACAGAACCACACATGGACAGAGAGCATAGTGACAGAACCACACATGGAAGGACAGAGAGCATAGTGACAGAACCACACATGGACAGAGAGCATAGTGACAGAACCACACATGGACAGAGAGCATAGAGACAGAACCGCACATGGACAGAGAGCATAGTGACAGAACCACACATGGAAGGACAGAGAGCATAGTGACAGAAACCACACATGGAAGGACAGAGAGCATAGTGACAGAACCACACATGGAAGGAGAGCATAGTGACAGAACCACACATGGAAGGATGGAGAGCATAGTGACAGAACCACACATGGAAGGATGGAGAGCATAGTGACAGAACCACACATGGAAGGACAGAGAGCATAGTGACAGAACCACACATGGACAGAGAGCATAGTGACAGAACCACACATGGACAGAGAGCATAGAGACAGAACCACACATGGAAGGACAGAGAGCATAGTGACAGAACCACACATGGACAGAGAGCATAGTGACAGAACCACACATGGACAGAGAGCATAGTGACAGAACCACACATGGACAGAGAGCATAGAGACAGAACCACACATGGACAGAGAGCATAGTGACAGAACCACACATGGACAGAGAGCATAGTGACAGAACCACACATGGACAGAGAGCATAGTGACAGAACCACACATGGACAGAGAGCATAGAGACAGAACCACACATGGAAGGACAGAGAGCATAGTGACAGAACCACACATGGAAGGAGAGCATAGTGACAGAACCACACATGGACAGAGAGCATAGTGACAGAACCACACATGGAAGGACAGAGAGCATAGTGACAGAACCACACATGGAAGGACAGAGAGCATAGTGACAGAACCACACATGGAAGGACAGAGAGCATAGTGACAGAACCACACATGGAAAAAGCATCAAGCTGAACCTCAAACAGGAACAAAAACTGCTGGATTCCTCCTCGCTAATATAATGGACTTTCATTGAGAATATTATATTTCACGTTTTGGGCATGATCGTTTTTTGTCACCGATCACTGGATCATTCTTCTGTATTCTAAGGGTTGATCAAAGTTCACGTTGATTCAGAACCAGTGGACCCAGTAAAATGAGTTCAAATGTACACGCTTAAGAGTTAAATTAAAGCTGCAATTCGTAACTGTTACTGTATCTCCTACTTGGTCGATTTATCCAATCAGACCAATTAATTAATCAGTCTGATTAATCGGTCTGTCTTTACAGATAAACAAGCCCAAAGTAACAGCTTGAACAGAACTACAAGCTCACAGTATTAAATATAAGGTATTAAAGTTCAATCTGACTTGCCTAAGCCTGCAGTGCAGACACCCTAGTTACATGTTTACAAATTATTTATTTTTGAGTGGTGTAAACCACTCCTACAACTGGCTTTTGTGTGCAGAAAAAAATGAGCATGGTTGCTATGTTCAAAATAATTTCTGACGTAATTAAATCACACCCGGGTGAACTGGATGACCGTAGCAACCATGCTCATTTTTTCTGCACAAAAAAAGCCAGTTGTGAAATCACATCCGGGTGTGATTTCATTACGTCAGATCAGAGCTGATCAGGCTATATAAAACCTTACACCACTCAGTTCACACGGGTGTGATTTTTTTCAATACAGAATGAGATCACATCAACATCGGTGATATCGGTTATCGGCCATAACAGCAATTCATTATATCAGATATCGATATCGCCCAAAATGTCTCATCGGCACATCCCTAGTTTAAGGACAAATAATGATGTTGTGATCCTACCATGCTCAGCTGCTTGTTATAAAGGATGTGATCCTACCATGCTCAGCTGCTTGTTATAAAGGTTGTGATCCTACCGTGCTCAGCTGATTGTTATAAAGGTTGTGATCCTACCATGCTCAGCTGCTTGTTATAAAGGATGTGATCCTACCATGCTCAGCTGCTTGTTATAAAGGATGTGATCCTACCATGCTCAGCTGCTTGTTATAAAGGATGTGATCCTACAATGCTCAGCTGCTTGTTATAAAGGATGTGATCCTACCATGCTCAGCTGCTTGTTATAAAGGATGTGATCCTACCATGCTCAGCTGCTTGTTATAAAGGATGTGATCCTACCATGCTCAGCTGCTTGTTATAAAGGATGTGATCCTACCATGCTCAGCTGCTTGTTATAAAGGTTGTGATCCTACCGTGCTCAGCTGATCGTTATAAAGGATGTGATCCTACCATGCTCAGCTGCTTGTTATAAAGGATGTGATCCTACCATGCTCAGCTGATCGTTATAAAGGATGTGATCCTACCATGCTCAGCTGCTTGTTATAAAGGATGTGATCCTACCGTGCTCAGCTGCTTGTTATAAAGGTTGTGATCCTACCATGCTCAGCTGCTTGCTATAAAGGATGTGATCCTACCATGCTCAGCTGCTTGTTATAAAGGATGTGATCCTACCATGCTCAGCTGCTTGTTATAAAGGATGTGATCCTACCATGCTCAGCTGCTTGTTATAAAGGATGTGATCCTACCATGCTCAGCTGCTTGTTATAAAGGATGTGATCCTACCATGCTCAGCTGCTTGTTATAAAGGATGTGATCCTACCATGCTCAGCTGCTTGTTATAAAGGATGTGATCCTACCATGCTCAGCTGCTTGTTATAAAGGATGTGATCCTACCGTGCTCAGCTGCTTGTTATAAAGGATGTGATCCTACCATGCTCAGCTGCTTGTTATAAAGGATGTGATCCTACCATGCTCAGCTGCTTGTTATAAAGGATGTGATCCTACCATGCTCAGCTGCTTGTTATAAAGGATGTGATCCTACCATGCTCAGCTGCTTGTTATAAAGGGCGAGATTCATGCTGAAACAACAGGTCTGGGAATGCCCATATATGGACATTTTTTTCGTTTTGTTTTATTTGCGTTTTCGGGCCGGGTAGGGCGTGAAATGTGTGCTAATTTTATTAGCACACATAATTAGCCATTATTCAAAAAGTACTCACCTTCAGTATGTGCTTGTGCAAGTCCCAGACAATATAGTACGGTCCAAAGAATCAGAGCTCTCCTGTTGGAAAGAGATATTGTACAAGAGAAATACAGTCGGTTAAGACAAAATGTACAGATATAACCCTGATCAGTTCAGTGCAAAACTCATAAAAAAACAGAGAGGAAGGTTGGGTGATGTGAACATCACACACACAACAGGTTGGGTGATGTGACCTGACGTCGAAATAAAAAAAATGTCTTTTCTGAAAAAGACATGTTTCTATGTCAGTCTTTCTCAAACGTATTCATGTCAAGGACCCCAAATATATATGACATTGGCCGCCGACCCCCCATCTGAAAATATGTTGTTCCAGGGACCCTCCAGTAGCAAAGATTTGAGTTAATAACTCACTCTGAAAGCATATATATATATTCAATGATTTCAGGCACATTTTCACGATTTTTCAAAAATAGCAGATCTACAAGTTCATAGCGCGGCACTCGGTGGCGCGCTATGAGCTTGTAGATCTGCTATTTTTCAATAGCTAAATTCTAACATAATGTTTAAAACACCAAAAGGGGTTCCCGCCCTGAATGGTTTAAAGGAGAATTCCATACTAAAAGGCTTTCTTACCTTTCTTTGTAGTTGTTACGTCCCCACCAAAGAGGTCCAGGTGTTATTTTGTGCAAAAGCTCCTTATTGGCTATTTCCCCTACCATAAGCCCTAAATTAATTGCATTGAATGGGGCTATGGGGTGTTATGCTAATTCGCTTATTTCCATCGCTCAAAATTATTATTTGTTTGTATATATCCTCTCTTCATAATCTAAATAATATCCCAAGTGGCACACTTTACTACTTATTTTGATGGAAATAAGCGAATTAGCACAACACCCCGCATAGCCCCATTCAATTCCCATTCAATTCAATGCAATTCATTGAGGGCTTATGGTAGGGGAAATAGCCAATACGGAGTTTTTGCACAAAAAAAATACCTCTTTGGTGGGGATGTAACGACTACAAAGAAAGGTAAGAACGGTAAGAAAGCCATCTAGCATGGAATTCTCCTTTAAGCTGCCCGCCACAGCAGTCTGCATGGCAACAGGCTATGGGTTGAGCACTTCCCCAAGTGGGACCGTCCCAGAAGCACATCCACAGCTGGCATTATCACACACCGTTATCTCCACAGAGCAGGCAACGCTCCGTGTGCACGGACAACATTTAGAGATTGGGAATTGGTACAGAGAAGCTCAACACCCACCCCCCCACCCCTCCCCTCCCCCGGTAACATTTAAACCCCTTAAAATGCCCTATATATACTTTGACAAAGACATATTTTTTTAGTGGAACTTTTAGTGAAAATTGTAGAACATCTTTGCCTTTTAGTTTTTATGTCATGCACAAATTAGGCATGAAAGTGGTTGAATTTGATAGTGGACAATTTACAATGTAGGCATTTAGCAGACGCTCCTAATCCAGAGTGACTTACATTAAGCAATAACAAAAAGCATGGCATACATCACATATATAAAAAGTAGTTATGAAAACATGCGTAAGCTAAGAACGTAACAGTGGAGTATCTATGTAAACTATACATACTATACTATATTATATATTATACATGTGTACTATAAAGTGCTATGACTACATAAAATGTAATTCTAGTGCTGTCTACGAAACATGCTATGAGTCCGTTTAAAATACTATCTAAGTCTACATAGAGTGCTATATTTAAAATACTATCTAAGTCTACATAAAGTGCTATCTAAGGGGCTAGTGCTACGGGCCATGGTGGACTGGATGTGTACCCTGGGTGCCTTCCATAGTGGACAGGATGTGTACCCTGGGTGCCTTCCATAGACTCTCCACTCCTGTCATCAGTGGTACAGGTCGAAGGCGTAAGTGGCAGCTACAGTAAAAAGTGTCGTAAAACCTTAAGTGGTTACGGTAACGCAACATGCCCATCATCTGTGGAAATACTTTACTTTAGTGGTTTCTCTTAACACACTGAGGAGGACTTTAGTTCCCATGGCCCGTAAGCCTTAGCAGTCAATGCATTCTCAATGGTGGGAGAAAGTGATTGCTACTCCAGCACCCGACACGCTGTGCCAGTCAGAGCCACTGCAAAACCACTGGTCAACCACAGAGACATCATGCTGTGCCAGTCAGAGCCACTGCAAAACCACTGGTCAACCACAGAGACATGCTGTGCCAGTCAGAGCCACTGCAAAACCACTGGTCAACCACAGCGACATGCTGTGCCAGTCAGAGCCACTGAAAAACCACTGGTCAACCACAGAGACATCATGCTGTGCCAGTCAGAGCCACTGCAAAACCACTGGTCAACCACAGACACATCATGACATGCTGTGCCAGTCAGAGCCACGGCAAAACCACTGGTCAACCACAGAGACATCATGCTGTGCCAGTCAGAGCCACTGCAAAACCACTGGTCAACCACAGAGACATGCTGTGCCAGTCAGAGCCACTGCAAAACCACTGGTCAACCACAGAGACATGCTGTGCCAGTCAGAGCCACTGCAAAACCACTGGTCAACCACAGCGACATGCTGTGCCAGTCAGAGCCACTGCAAAACCACTGGTCAACCACAGAGACACACTGTGCCAGTCAGAGCCACTGCAAAACCACTGGTCAACCACAGAGACACACTGTGCCAGTCAGAACCACTGCAAAACCACTGGTCAACCACAGAGACACACTGTGCCAGTCAGAGCCACTGCAAAACCACTGGTCAACCACAGAGACACACTGTGCCAGTCAGAGCCACTGCAAAACCACTGGTCAACCACAGAGACACGCTGTGCCAGTCAGAGCCACTGCAAAACCACTGGTCATCCACAGAGACACGCTGTGCCAGTCAGAGCCACTGCAAAACCACTGGTCATCCACAGCGACATGCTGTGCCAGTCAGAGCCACTGCAAAACCACTGGTCAACCACAGCGACATGCTGTGCCAGTCAGAGCCACTGCAAAACCACTGGTCAACCACAGAGACACACTGTGCCAGTCAGAGCCACTGCAAAACCACTGGTCAACCACAGAGACACACTGTGCCAGTCAGAACCACTGCAAAACCACTGGTCAACCACAGAGACACACTGTGCCAGTCAGAGCCACTGCAAAACCACTGGTCAACCACAGAGACACACTGTGCCAGTCAGAGCCACTGCAAAACCACTGGTCAACCACAGAGACACGCTGTGCCAGTCAGAGCCACTGCAAAACCACTGGTCATCCACAGAGACACGCTGTGCCAGTCAGAGCCACTGCAAAACCACTGGTCATCCACAGCGACATGCTGTGCCAGTCAGAGCCACTGCAAAACCACTGGTCAACCACAGAGACATGCTGTGCCAGTCAGAGCCACGGCAAAACCACTGGTCATCCACAGAGACACGCTGTGCCAGTCAGAGCCACTGCAAAACCACTGGTCAACCACAGAGACACTGCAAAACCACTGGTCAACCACAGACTGCAAAAGCACTGGTCAACCACAGAGACACTGCAAAACCACTGGTCAACCACAGACACTGCAAAACCACTGGTCAACCACAGACACTGCAAAACCACTGGTCAACCACAGACACTGCAAAACCACTGGTCAACCACAGACACTGCAAAACCACTGGTCAACCACAGACACTGCAAAACCACTGGTCAACCACAGACACTGCAAAACCACTGGTCAACCACAGACACTGCAAAACCACTGGTCAACCACAGACACATCATGACTTTGGTTCAACACTCTTGTTGTGTTCTTCTACGCCTACAGCATTTCTCACCCACTCTTCTTTATCCGCAAGGTCACAACGGCAGCTTTTCACCAGAGGAGAAAAACTTTTCATTTTATTTTTTTCAAAATGAGTTAATATCACAGGCAGACTCTTCACATACTAGAGCATGTCTGAAATAAGTGTCAGAGCTGAAATCGACATGTAAATATGAAATAAATGCTTAAACATGTAGCTAGGTGTAATGTTAGAGACCACAGAAGACATGTAAATATGAAATTAATGCTTAAACATGTAGCTAGGTGTAATGTTAGAGTCCACAGAAGACATGTAAATATGAAATAAATGCTTAAACATGTAGCTAGGTGTAATGTTAGAGTCCACAGAAGACATGTAAATATGAAATAAATGCTTAAACATGTAGCTAGGTGTAATGTTAGAGTCCACAGAAGACATGTAATATGAAATAAATGCTTAAACATGTAGCTAGGTGTAATGTTAGAGTCCACAGAAGACATGTAATATGAAATAAATGCTTAAACATGTAGCTAGGTGTAATGTTAGAGACCACAGAAGTGAACCTTTCAAGCCTGTTTTCTCAACTCGCTGTTTTCTGCAAGACATTACTCTATAAGCCATATCTCCAAAACTGGTGGGTCAAACTGAACAACCAATATGTCAATTTGAAGCTATGATTCCCTGCTTTCATATGACGTGAAAAAAACGGAAATTCAAAAAAATCTGTCAAATGTAGTCACATATTATGATAAGCTAAGCAATACATAGTTGACACATTTATTTATTTTGTGTGCGTTGACAAATGTTTGGCACATACATATCGGTTTTGAGGTTTGGGGACTAATTGATTCAGTATGCATTTTAACCCATTTTGGGCGGGAACCCCTTTTGGTGTTAGCATTATGTTATGCTTTAGCTATTCAAAAATAGCAGACCTACAAGCTCGTAGCGCGCCACTTGGTGGCGCGCTACGAGCTTGTAGGTCTGCTATTTTTGAAAAATCGAAGAACGACTGACATAGAAACATAGCTTTTTCAGAAAACTGTCAGGATGTAGAAGACATTTATAGAATCTGATCTCAGGTCAAAATGGGCTAAATACATATACTGTACACATGCCGTGATCACTGTTACGTCACCCTGAGCCGACGTGGAAGTTAGCAGACTGTACGACCAATGGCACGGCCAAGTTCAAATGATGAATTCCACACGTAACGTGGGAACGGTCACCAATGGTGTTGGTTGGTCGGGGCACGTGACATCATCAGGGATGGAGCACGTGACATCACGTGACATCATCAGGGATGGAGCACGTGACATCACGTGACATCATCAGGGATGGAGCACGTGACATCACGTGACATCATCAGGGATGGAGCGCGTGACATCACGTGACATCATCAGGGATGGCATGGAGATCCCTGATGTCATCAATATTGGCCAGCAATTCTAGGTCTGACCTCAAACCTGGGCTCAAACCCTTAGATCTCCATATATGGAGCTGACCTGTTCTGACATTCCATATGTTGATCCTTCCCCATCCATCCTTCCTCTTTGATGTCTCCCTTTTGACTGCATGATACCTGTCCATTTAAACTCAAGACGGGCCCGCCCCAAAGTTATTAGTGCAGCCGCGCCCGGCAGCCGGTGAAAACTAGAGTTCTCACCAGGCCCAAAAATTAAGATCTAACCCCCCCCATGTCAAAGCACCAGCGCTCGCCCAGCAGTCTGCTGTCACCCAGGTGGATGGAAGGGTGAGGTCGCCCAGCAGTCTGCTGTCACCCAGGTGGATGGAAGGGTGAGGTCGCCCAGCAGTCTGCTGTCACCCAGGTGGATGGAAGGGCGAGGTCGCCCAGCAGTCTGCTGTCACCCAGGCGGATGGAAGGGCGAGGTCGCCCAGCAGTCTGCTGTCACCCAGGTGGATGGAAGGGTGAGGTCGCCCAGCAGTCTGCTGTCACCCAGGCGGATGGAAGGGCGAGGTCGCTTCTCGCCCAGCAGTCTGCTGTCACCCAGGCGGATGGAAGGGTGTCGGTCGCTTCTCACCCTCAGGTGTCTTACTGTTATATATATAGTAGAATATATACTATAATAATACAGATTCCATTACGATTGGCTACAATACTGGCTTCTAAAGTTTGTGGGAGTGGCCCATGTTGCACAAAATGCCACAAATCATGAACACGGCGTCCCATCTGCTTCAGATTTGACACATCTACGCATTTAGAGCCAAAAGTGATTGCACTTCTTACACCCATAGGGGTGCCCCACACACACACACACACACACACACACACACACACACACACACACACACACACACACACACACACACACACACACACACACACACACACACACACACACACACACACACACACACACACACACACACACACACACACACACACACACACACACACACACACACACACACACACACACACACACACAGTTTACCATTTAACCCATTTAGGCCTGACCTCAAAGTTTTAAAAAAAATCTTCTAAATCCTCCTGTTTTCTGAAATAAATATTTTCACGATTTCTCAAAAATAGCACATCTACAAGCTTGCTAGATCTGCTATTTTTCAATAGCTAAATTATAACATAATGTTTAAAACACCAAAAGGGGTTCCCGCCCAAAATGGGTAAATCGTCTCATGAGTCATGTGATAATGACCATTGATAAACAGGGTTTTGTACTCCATACCCTTTGCCTATAATTGCCTTAAAAAATCTGTGGGTTGCAGCCGTATTATTGCTTACAAAAATTCCACATGTCACATGGAAACACCATCCAATCATAGGCCCAC